>NC_043700.1:35091895-35097512 GCF_006229205.1 Suricata suricatta | reverse complement strand
ATATATATATATATACACACAAAGTCATTGTGCTTCCTGGTGGGTTCATTGTCTTGCTGCAACACCAGACAGCCTTGGATTTCAAATTTTAAATGAAGGCACCAATCACAACTCTCTGCTTATGTTTATCCCTTGCAACGCTTGAAGGGAATTATAGCAATGTGAGAGGATAAGGTCATGGTGATGAACCTTCTTCTTCCCCAGTGATTCTCAAACATCCACGAGGCTGAGAGTCACATGGAGGGCTCTTTAAAACAGTTTTCTGGGCTCCCAGACATTCTGACTTAGTGGATCTGGAGCAGGACCTGTGAGTTTGTATTGTAACAAGCACACAGTTGATACCAATTCTGCTGGTCTGAGGACTATACTTTGAGAACCACCATCTACACCACAATAGGTAAGAATAGAACCTTAAATACTAATATATGTGATTTGTTTACTCAAGGTGCCATGACAGAGTACCACAGATCAGGTGGCTCACGCAACAGAAATTTATTGTCTCACAGTTCTGGAAACTGGCTAGTTTCTTTGAAGACCTCCCTCCATGCCTAGTAGGAGGCATACTTCACCCTATGTCTTCACAGGGTCTTCCCTCTGCTTTTGTCAACAGTCATGCTGGGGACTAAGGCCCACCCATATAAGCACATTTGAACATAACTATCTCTTTAAGACTTCCAAATACAGTTACATTCTGGGGTGCTAGGCACTAACACTTCCACAGATGAATTTGGCGGAAGGCACAACTTAGCATCTAACAACACTCCTCTGTGGTTTTAGCCCCATGAAGACTGAGCCTCCCTCACAAATACCGCTGAGAAAAGGCAGCATTCCAAGGAGCTTCCAAGTGGTCTCTGAAAATTCTGGAGGCCTCAGAGAAAGCTGAGAAGGGTGAAAGCAGCAGCAGATGTGGCTGGGGTGGTGTCCGAGCAGTGAGGTTGGCAGGCTCGGATTCCTGCAGAAAACCCACATGGTCCCAGACAGCTCCGGTGCTCCCAGCCTGACTTTTCTGAAGGTCTTTCTTTCTGCAAGCCCGCGCTTGTCAACTTCATTGACTCGATTCATGTTTTCTGAGTGCCCATCACATGCCATGGCATATTCTAGATGAGGAGGCCCTAGTTAAGGAAGGTACTTCCCATAGTGTGCCATCATTAGGGGGACAGATTGTACACAAATGCACCAGTAGGTGTGGTGTGGAGCAGAGAAACATGCCAAGAAGGAGGTGTGAACCAGGACGGAGAGTCATAGAGGCTGTTGGGGGTCTCATGCACCCATTCCTGCACTTTCAGGAACCCATGGCCCTCTCTCACTTCCTCAGACAAATCCTGTGTGGGAAAAAAATCTACATGTGGAAATAACCTGAGCAGCCCAGGCTCTGAGAAAACACCCATGTATAAAGCACACACAACAAAAATGCCAAGTGTACTTTGAAGCTAAGTCCCCTCTCTCCCTGCCTCAGAATCTTCAAACCTTTTATTTTAGAGTAAGAGTTAAAACCATTTGGCAATGGTTCTCTTTGAGAATCCAATGAAATACAGGGGTGTTTCACCCAGAAAAAAATGCATATGAGTCTATGTGGGCAATTTTATGTACAGCTTTAGGGGTTTTACAGATTTTCTGAAGTCTTCCATGGACTCAGGGACCGCTTCCAGGGACCTCTCTTTATGGTCCTAATAGGGAGAGTTGGAGCTACAAGTTTTGAACTCACTTCCCAGCAGACTGCTAAAGGCAATACATGCATTGTTTCATTTAATCCTCGAATAACCATATATAACTATTGTTATCCTGTGAGCTTACTGGAGATGAGGAAAAACATAAGCAATGACTCAAGAATCATAGTCATGGTCACATCTGGTCTCTGCCTTTTCCTCTTATTTTGAAATGCTTAAAGGTTTACAGAAGGTATAAAGTACAGAGACTTCTCATATGCCCTTCACCCAGCTTCCCCTCATGTGCATATGTTACATACCCATGTTACATTCATCAAAACAACAAAAATGGTACTGATCCACTTAATTAAAAAGAAGGCAAGAAAAAACTGCCAGACGAGCAGACGCAGAACAACAGCACAGCTGTCTTAGTTTGCTGGCAAAATACCTCATTCAACGGAATGGTCTGTGACGTTTCAGTGAATGACATCAGGGTATTTGGGATTCATCATGATGCCTGTGCAATATCAAGAAAAGTTTAAAGGGACTCGGTATTCTCTCTTTTTTTTAAGTTATTTATTTATTTTGAGAGAGAGAGACAGAGACAGAGAAACAGAGAGAGAGATAGAGACAGAGAGACAGAGCAGGAGGGGCAGAAAGAGAGGAAGAGAGAGAATCCCAAGCAGGCTCCACACTGGCAGCACAAAGCCTGATCTGGGGCTTGAATTTACAAACTGTGAGATCATTACCAAGCGGAAACCAAGAGAAGGAAGCTTAACCTGCCACCCAGGCGCCCCACGGGGATTCAGTATTCTCTTTAAGAATTAAGAAGAACCTTCTCTTCTAATGGTACTACTTTGGGGCCTGTAATAGCAAGAGACCTAGGAGTGTCTGGGAGAGAAAAATAGAATATCAGAGAAACTGCATAGTGTAGCAGTCAATTGTGCGAACTCTGAAACAAGCCTGCCTGGATTTGAGTTACTTAACTCTATGACTTTTGGCATGTCACTTATGTATCACCTTTGTGACTCTATTTTCTTATCTATAAAATGAGAAGAACAATGGTAAGACGTCAAGCTCTTATTGAGATTAAGTGAGTTAATGTATATTGGATTTCTAATAAGGGCAGTGGAACAAAACTTGGATGGGTACCCAAGGTGATCACCCCACTGATTGCTCCCCCCTTTTGTTTTAAAGATTTCCTTTTTTTGCCTTTTTTTTTTAAATGCGTATTTAATTTTGAGAGACAGCAAGAGAACGTGTGTCGGGGAGGGACAGAGAGAGAGGGGAACACCGAAGCAGGCTCTGTGCTGACAGCAGAGAGCCCGATGTGAGGCTCAAACTCATGAACCATGAGATCATGTCCTGAGCTGAAATCATATGCCTAACCAACTGAGCCACCCAGTTGCCCCCAACTGGTCCCTTTCTCTTTGGTTTCCTCTCTCCCTCCTTCCATCAACTAGGTTTATTCTGTCACAATCCCCAGCTCTAGGGGATACTTTAGCATGGTACTTCTGCATGATGGACAGAATTTTCCTTTGTTTATGGATTTTTCTCATAGAATAACTTCAATATGTTATTAAACCAAAAGTAACTTTTTTCCTCAAATAAAAATGCAGTACAATGAAGGGCATAAAGGGTGACATTTTCACTGTAACCCTTTATTATAATTTTGTGAGCTTTATAACCAGACAGAGCTGAGTGGGAAGGATTGTTACATCAGAGCATTCTCAATGTCAGGCAAGATCAGCCACATGGGAAACATAGCAGAGACAATGCTCTATCTTCTCCATGTTCTCATCCTGAACACAGAATCTGGGGTTTGCAAAACATTCTAAGCCTCCTAGGTTCAAGTGTGTGGATAGTGGCTTCCTTTTTTCTGGTGTTACAGAAGGAAGAGTACCAGTGTCTCTTAAAAAGGGGGGTTGTTGGGGCGCCTGGGTGGCTCAGTTGGTTAAGCATCTGACTTCGACTCAGGTCATGATCTCACAGTTCATGAGTTCAAGCCCTGCATTGGGCTCTGTGCTGACAGCTCAGAGCCTAGAGCCTGCTTCGGATTCTCTGTCTCCCTCTTTCTCTCTCTGCCCCTCCCCTTCTCATATTTGCTCGTTCTTTCTCTCTCTCAAAAATAAATAAAAAATATTTTTTAAAAAGGGAGGGTTGTCAATTCTCTACATCTTCTTGCCCAATTACTGCTTTCACACTGAGGAAAGGATGAAAATCTACCCTGGCTATGCTTCTGGTAGGACCATGAAGGATCTGAGCTTTTGCTATTCTTGAAAGCCAACACGTTAGCCTGCCACAGTTTTACAGATATTGGAAAAAGACATAAGACTCCTGGGCCAGAGACTAAGGATTTTATTACTCATGACACAGCAACTAGCATGAGCTGCATGTTCACATTGTTTCCTCTTAACTCCAGGTCTGATGCAAGTAATGTGGTGATGGGCCCAGGTAGATGCAGCACTTGTAATAGGTTTGTCTCCGCTGAGGAACCTCAAGATTAGTAAACGGAGGATCTTATGCGGAGGCTTGTAAGCAGAGGTGTCCAACCTGGAGGAGACACTTTCTTTATTTTCCTGGTCAGGAAACAAATATTCTTTCTTCCTTGGAAAAAAGACACTATTACTAAACTAAAATGGAGTTTGCTGTACATACTTTGGAAAATAGTTTAGAAATAAACTGTCAGTTCTTCATCACAAGATGTGACAGAGATGCAAGACACTCAAAGAGAATTGCCTTCCAACAGTTATACAAGGTGCTATTGGCCAACCAGATGATGATGGTTACAGACTTGGGGTTGCTCTGTTCTCCACCAAGGAAGAGCTCTCTAGCAGGTTGTAGTTAGATGTGTTTAAGCACAATGAGAGAAATAAACAGGTTAAGAAATTCTTACTTCTTAGAGCTAATGTTGAGAACCATTGGATTCATACTGAGTATCTAAAGCCTCCTGAACTTGGGGCGGGGTGTATGAACCCATCTGAGTTCAGCTGTTCAGTGTCTTTTAACCCATACATCACAATGGGAGAGGCATACTGACTCTAAGATGTGGCCCTAATGCAATACAAAAAGATCTTTGACATGACCTCTGAAATCATTGCTTTCTGACAGAATTATTCATCTAGAACAATTTCTTAACCTTTGAAAAATTATTGCTCCCACAGGGAGTTTTTGGAGCACCTAGATGACTCAGTCAGTTGAGTGTCCAACTCTTCATTTCAGCACAGGTCAGGATCTCAGGGTTGTGGGATTTGGCCCTATATCAGGCTCTGTGCTATGTGAAGCCTGCTTAAGATTCTCTCTCTCTACCTCTGCCCCTCTCCCCTGTATGCACTCTCTGTCTCTCTAAAATAAGTAATAATAATAAGGGAGGTTTTTGCAGATTTTATTTTTTCCTGATTGTCTCTCCTCCATGAAATTTTAATACCACAGATACAATATATCTCCTTATGTACTCTCCATAAACAATTGCAATATCAAGGCTTTCTGGTACATCAATGAACCAATTTTCATTTTCTTGGGATTGATGTTATCCACATTGAGAATGTATAGTCTAGAAAATTCCTATATCAGTTAGGGAAGATAGTAGTCTGGACCCTCTGAGAAGCAGATGCCAAGATGGATTAGACATGCAAGAATTTTATTAGGTGAAATATTGTATAAAAGTATATGTAGAGAAGGAGCCAGATAACATAGTTTTCTAGGCTCAGACCATAAAGGCCCCATTGGATATGATTGTTCAATGTGGCACAAATATCATTCAGAGATGATTGGTATTTATATATACCTGATACTTGGTGTCCAGCCCTACTTGGCAAACCTTTCCCTCTGTATGAGGTACCACTAACCTCATGGAGAAGGGGCTTACATTCTTTCTGATGGAAGGGGTTAGGGGCAGACACATAGAATAAAATAAAGAGTTTCTTGAGGTTGGTTCTCACATGTGATGCCAGGGCCTTTGTCTGACAGCA
>NC_043700.1:35038185-35091795 GCF_006229205.1 Suricata suricatta | reverse complement strand
GAGAGAGAGAGAGAGAGAGAGAGAGACATAGAGAATGTGGAAGGGGCAGAGAGAGAGGTAGAGAGAGAATCCCAAGCAGACTCCATGCTATCAACATATTGAGCCTGATTGGGCTCAATCTCATGACCATAGCATCATGACCTGAACTGAGATAAAGAGTTGGATGCTTAACCAACTGAATCCGACAGGAGCCCGTCCCTTTTATATTTAAATGATAGTTTAAATTTCTTATCCCATGGGACCTACAGTATCTCCCCTCACCCTACCTCTGCCCATTCCAAACTCATAAGATTTATGGGTTTCAGGTATTTCAAGCTCAGTGTTCACGGCCTGTCAGAATGGGAAAGAAATGTAGAGGAAGAAGGGGACAGAGAAATTTGTTCTATTGTATTCCTTGTGTCTCTTGCTGAGCCTGGAAATCCCACCTGTGAACAAAAGGGAGTAGTTTTGACACTGTATTTTCATACGACTTAGAGGAATCATGTTTCTAGAGCAATCCTGAGTTAGAAACTGGGACAGAATGATTTGCTTCCTAGAAGGGAAAGGGGGGTCTCTTGTATTGATTTATTTAAAGAAGGTAAAAATTCCAAGTATTCCAGCCTAGGGGAACCTCTGGTCTTGGTATTGCTGGAAGACAGTTACAATCTCCACTTTGTATAAGATTCTCTTGCTAATAAATAGGAAGTTCAGCAGCAGAAAGTTCTGCATCATTGTATGAATTAGGAATGCATTAAGCAGCATAAAACCAAAAACTAGACTAACAGAGGCTCAAATCATATGACATACATATATTTTTATACTTAATAATAAATCTATAGGCATTTGGTTTCTGGGTTGATACAGCAGCTCCAACCTAAACCTGCTGGATATGTATGAGGTTTTCTTAGCATTCCTGTAATGTTGCCAAATGGCTAGTTCAGCCTCAGATATCAGCTCTTTGTATGACTGTGCCCCATGTTGGGAATTAGGGGGGTGGCCAGGTCAGTGAGAGACAGAGAAAGAGTTAGGAGGAGGAGAGCAATTGAGACAGAGTCCTGCTTGTGACCACCTAACAGAATCATCCAGAAGCTCCCCCACAGACATCACCTTACATTTCACTGGTCTGAACTGGGCCAATACTATACCTAGATCAACTACAGATGAAGGGGATGGGGTCCTGACCCCAGCTCACCTCCTGAGACCTGGTACCTTGCCACCTGAACAAAACTGAGCATGTCTGACAAAGAAGAAGTGGAGCCAAATAACAGTGCATAAAGGCAGAGCTGATGATAGTCAGTTGGTGGATAATGCTGGTGTATTTTTTTGACAGTGAAATCTTTTAGTCTGTTCAATATTTTGCACAATATTTAGTGCAAAATTGCACTAAATAAAAGGGGACTGGGGATTATCTATTCCAAATGCTTGTATGCCTTTCCAAAAGAAATCATTCCACTGTCCTTGATTATAATATGTAACATACTATTGAAAAAAACACACAATGAGCTGCTGCCTGGAGATCAGGACTGAATCTTCAACTTCATTTTCCAATGTCTTTTACTGTGTTTGCCACACTCATAGAATGTTTTCTACTTGGATTAATGAAATAATCCTTCATTGAACAGGTGAGCAAACATAGGTCCATAGAAGAGAAATGACAAATCCAAGGTCATTCAATTAGCTATTCCTAGACCTAGAACCACAACTTGGTTCTTCTGACTTGTGCTTTGACTTTAATTTTCCCATTTTCACATGCTGCTTGTCCAAAGGAGGCACATGAGGATTTTTTTGTGTACCCTAAAAATCAATTACTCCAGAAACACTATGAAGACAGAGAAAGAGGGTAGTCTGTCCCTAAGATCACAGGTGGAGCCCAAGAGAGAATAAAAACATGACCTTAGAAGATAGAAATACTCCTAGGAAGCTGAAGTTGTAGATGGGATTTATCTTGGTAATTAAGATAAATTCTTAAGAAATTAAGAAATTAAGGGGCACCTGGGTGGATCAATTGGTTGAGCATCTGACTCATGATATTGGCTCAAGTCATGATTCCAGGGTTATGGGATCAAGATACCCATCTAGCCCATCCAGCTCTGCACTGAGCATGAAGCCTGCTTAGGATTCTCTCTCTCTTTCTTTCTCTTTCTCTCTCTGCCCCTCTAACCCACTCACACTCTCTTTCTTTCTTTCTTTAAAATAAAAAAAAAATTAAGAAACTAAGAATTAAGAGAAAGGGAATTTTCTTCTCACATAAAGATCTCTGTCCCAAGTTCCAGCTGAGCTTGGCTGGCACTTTCTGGCCTCCTGTTGATATTTTTAAATGACTTCCCTGGAATGTGTGAACTGTATTTGGGTTTTCCTAAGTCAGACAGTAGTGGATGAGGGATGAGAAGGGATGTGGGATGATTCTTCAACAGTCCTGTGTCTTGTCCAAACAGTTCCTTGCTGGCAGAATAGTATTTGTTTCATGAGATCGCAGATGATTAGCACGTTTAACATACCACTGTAACAGTCACAACCTGTAACAGGATAATATTTATTGGGGTCAATTTTAGATTCTGATTTTTTTTTCCTTATTACAGAGGGAGAATAGAAAACAACTCCATTTTACCGCCTTGTAGAGACACTAAGCTTTTATCTCTGGGTGGAAGGCTTTATTAAGAAACTCCTTCTCCTGTCCTTGCCCATATTCTACTTCTTTACTCCCTTGGAACAGACTGTCTTCGGTGTGAGCTCCAAACTAGGTTGAACCAGAGAAATGGCCCTGCAAGACTCTTTACTCTCCCATTGTTTCACTCAGTGGGAGAGGTCAATTTGGAGAGAAGACTGATTATCCAAGTCTTAGGTCTAGTGTCACATCTCAATAACGAACTATATGATACATTCTACCTCATTTCAAATAAGGGCTTGGCTAATTAAAATCTAATTGCAAGTGAGCCAGCCTCATCAGCTAATATTCTGCTCAGAGCTGCATTTTGATGCACTCAGAGAACTTCAGTCTCCCCTACTTTTTCCAAAGCATTTGATGTGCAGTATGTGCCTTCCCCCTTGTTCTCCTCTAGGCTATCTTTCTTTTCCCTGTCTTGGTACCCCAAATCCAGCATGTGCAAGGTACATCTGGTGCCAAGTGTTTACTGTCTGTGTTTCCTGTGCTAAGCATTACTTAGAGGGAGTGTCTCCAGGATCCCTGATCTCCAGCACTTTCCTTTTAAGGGGTGATGACAACAATCAACACAGAAGTCTCAGACTCTAGAAAGAATATTAGCTCATTTCAGACATCCTTCATGCCTTGCCTGTGGCACTGAGCTATGAGAGTAATGGCAGCAGAAGATGCCACTCAGGCCTCACCAGCACAAACCCAAGAAAAATAAGAAACAAAAAATCCATTTGTGTTTCAGATGAGCACTGTCAAACCACCAGTGAACAGATGATTTAATGCTTTTGAGTCACCTCAGAGAGTGTCAACCCAGTATCCCAGCAAGTTTGCCTGGGACAGCATGGACCCCTCCTTCCCAGGAAGGGTCTCACGTGCAGAGGGCAGTTTGGGCGTGGCAAGAAGCCGGGCTGGGAGCTGGATGAAAGCATGGTCCCTGTGTCTGAACTGCTCTGCCTTTCTAAATGCACTTGGCACCTGTTAGAAATGACAAAAATAATATATCCCAGAAAACATAGGAAATCTGAACAGAACAATTACCATGGAAGAAAGAAAGCTGCCAGAGCTGTACACTACTTGCTCGCCTCAGTCCCCTCAGGCCCAAACTATTTCACAGGCCAATTCTTTCACACCTTTAAGGAACAGGTAATTCCTATCCTATTGCCACTATTGCAGTCCATCGAGAAAAAGGAGATCTTCCAAGCTGGTTTTATAGGCCCAGCATAGTATTGATAATAATACCTGATAAAACATCGTTCTCACACACACACACACACACACACACACACACACACACACACACACTTCAATCAACCTGGTGATTATGCATTTATCATAAAAACCCCAAATTCCAAAATAAAGTGCTAGTACATAGAATCAAGTAGCATATTAGAAGATTAATATATTACATCAAGGAATGTCAAGGTTTGAATATTATAAAATCTATCAGTATTGTTCCCCATGTCAGTACATTATTTTTACCATATTATCTTAGGTGAGGTGTGGTGAGGCCAAATGAAGATCAAGAGAGAAACCAGAAAGAGTTTTACAGCTTTATTTTTTGTGTGTGCATGCGTTTTAAAAAATGATTATGTATTTATTTTTGAGAGAGGAGAGAGAGACAGAAAGAGACAAGCAGGGGACGGACTGAGAGAGAGGAAGACACAGAATCAGAAGCAGGCTCCAGGCTATGAGCTGTCAGCACCCAGCTGGTGGGGTTCAAACCCACAAACCGTGAGATCATGACCTGAATGAAGTCAGACGCTCAACAGATTGAGCCATCCAGGTGCCCCAAGAGCTTTACAGTTCCCTGGGGGAACACAACATACTCACCAGGCCACTCAAGGGAAGGGTTGGGTAGGTCACAAGGCACAGAAGGGAACGGTGGGCAAGTAGCTGTATCATGGGTTCTGCAGGAAGGAGTGGGCGGGGCAGGCAGATTTGGGGTGGGTTACTGGAATAATCTCAGCTGGCTCTGCGGCATGGGGACTGTCCGTGCGCGGGTTTCTGGTGCCTGCTTCTGGGAGAACAGGACTATATACGATGGCCCAGAGTGTGAAAGCTACCGAAGGGGTGGGGCGGGGATGTGGACTTAATTAGCTATTCAAGAAGGGGAGCCAAAGGCGCTCTGGGCAGGGCCTTAAAACTGAGTCAAGATGGCATTTAAACAACTATATTATGTAAGCCAAAGGAAGTAATAACCTATAATTTTAACAGACCTTAAAAAGACATTTAGGAGCACCTGGGTGGCTCAGTCGGTTAAGCAACCAACTCTTGGTTTCCGCTTAGGTCATGATCTCAGTTTGTGAGATGGAACCCAGCATCAGGCTCTGTGCTGGCAGTGCAGAGCTTGCTTTGAACTCTCTCTCTCTTTCTGCTTCTCCCCTGCTCGCTCTCTGTCTCAAAACAAATAAATAAGCATTTTAAAAAGACACTTAATAAAATATAATACTATTACTAATTATAAAATAATAAAAGTGGAATAAAAATTAATAAAAATGATTAACACAATTTAAATATTCTCTTGTCATGATTTTATGTGCAAAAGCCAGCATTAGACTTTGATGAACAGACTGAGTTCTCATTAATGTCATAAACAAGATAAAGATGTCTATTATCAACACATTTTTAATAATATTCTGAAGTATTATCCAACACATGGAGAAAAGAGAAATCATGCCAATGTTAAAGTTATTTCTGCATGCAATGTAACTGTACACCTGGAAAATCCAAGATAATTATTAAAATATTAGAAGGATAACAAAGTTTAATAGGAAAACTGCTTACAAACTTGATACATAAAAACATATATCGGGGCACCTGGGGGGCTCAGTCGGTTGACATCCAACTTCGGCTCGGGGCATGATCTCACAGTTTGTGGGTTTGAGCCCCATGTCGAGCTCTGTGCTGACAGCTCAGAGCCTGGAGCCTGCTTCGGATTCTGTGCCTCCCCCTCTCTCTGCGCCCCCCACCCCGCTCCCATTCTGTTTCTCTTTCTCTCAAAACTAAATAAAACATTAACAAATTTAAAAAATATCCATTGGCAGTGAGTTATAAGGTATAATAGAAAAAACAAGATGTCATTTCAAGTAACAACATCAAATATAAGAGAAATAGCTAAGAATTAAATTAATAAATAAGTAAAACTGCTATACAGGAAACAATTTTACTAAAGTTCATAAAATAATATTGAATAGATTGACATGCATATGTCAAAATGAGAAAGTTCACTCCTGTAAAAATTCTGAATACATGCCCTCTAAATCAATATGAATTTGAAATTGCAGTAAAAAACAAGAAGGGGATTTGCGAAGCTGATAATGATATTTTAAATTTAATGTGTGGGAATAACCATTTTTAAAAAAAAAAAAGATGAATAGAAAAGTAAAATAAACTTTACTGAATACTGAAATTTTAAATGTTTATATTGGCACAGTAATAAATGGGTAAATAGACCAATCACTGTAATACAATAGTATGAAATAGACCTTAATATAACAGGACTTTGTGGATTAAATTTGTGAGGATTAATTCTATTTCTAATAATTTCTTCTGAAGGGATATTCACACAAGTATGCAAAGCAGTGTTTAAAAGTAAAATAGTTGTACTGTTATTTTTAACCAAAGGGAGGAAGGAAGACAGAAAGGAGGGAGCAGGGAACTGAGGGAATATGGGGAAAGACGGGGACACAGAAATGGGAGAAGAAACCTTTAAGAGATCTTCTATCATTTAGGAATTGGCTCTAGATAAAATCTTTCTTAGAAAAATAAAATATTTCTCTTTAAATCCAAATGTGATATCTGACAGGCATTGGGATTTTTCAAATTTTTAATAACAAAAGGTTTCTGTTTTTATACTCCATACTCCCCTTGTATTACAAAGGTTTCAAAGCAGCATAAAATGATATGTAAAATTCAGTGAAATACATAAGATAAAAAGTCACATCAGTAAAAACAGAAGAAAATGAGAAAGCAAGCCCAATGAGCAAATACTATGGGCAAAAGGGCCCATGGTTTTGAAATACAGTTTTATAGTTTAAGAGTTTCTTCATGTTCCAGACCAAAAAAAAGTGCAGAAAGTAGTCACAATACACAAGTTTTTTTTTTTTTTTAATGTTAAACAAAAATTATCTTTAGTCTTGAGTTTTGAAGAACTTCTTGCAGGGATTTTTAGATCACTTCCTTTTGAATCTAGAGTACACTGGACAATGGACCAAAATGCATTTTCAACAATATTCCCCCTATAATATATACTGTATCAGGTTAAAATTGAATAAACAATTGCAAATATTTCCGTGGGCGTTTTCAAATGCCACATATGATCCTGGAGGAACAATGGATAAAGAGCAAGTGTTTTAAGCCCTGAAAATCAACAAAGCGTGATGATTTAGGCATTGAACAATGTCTCTGGATCAGACTGCTGGGGTTGAAATCTCCACTCCACTAGAATACAAGATCTTGGAACCCCTTTATGCCTCAGTTTCCTTTTTTTGTAAAGCAAGAAGTGGGACACCTGGTGACGCAGTCGCTTGAGCTTCTGACTTCGGCTCAAGTCATGATGTTATGGTTGGTGAGTTCAAGCCCCACATGGGGCTCTCTGCTGTCAGCATGAAGCCTGCTTTGCATCCTCTGTCTCCCTCTCTTGCTGTTCCTCCCCTGCTTCAGTTTCTGTCTCAAAAACAAATAAACATTAAAAAAATAATTGCTAACTCATGGGATTATGATGATTAAACTAGTTAATATATGTAAAGTATAGAACACTATGTGGCATATAGGAAGCATCAAAGTAGTGCTAGCCAAGAAATGAGGTATTCCAGCATAATAATCTTAGAATCATATTCAGAATGCACAAAACTGGGAAAGATTTTTAAAAAACACTGTCTTATTTGCCAAAATGAATAATAGTTCCCTTTAATTTTTGCACATTATAAATCAGTCAAATTCTAGATAACAAATATGTAGTTATTGTACATTATTTCACATTTGTTCTTTCAGTGTTCCTTCTATAAATCATCACTTCTGGGTATTTATATGATTCATTTTGTGAATAGAACAAAGCTGGGTGTTTACAGGTGTGGAAAGGCATTTCTACCAGGACAGCAGGAGTCCAGCTGGCACATTTAAAAACATGACCTTTATGTCCTTAGCTCAGAATTCAGAAGAGAGGATGTTTCAGAGTGAAGTGCCAAGAAGCACTTTATAGATACAGAGTAGCTTTGTTACTTAGGGAATAGCTTTCTGGTGGATCCTGGAAGAAATCTTTTCCCTGCCCAATGAATTTCTGGGTCAAAGAATAGCTTTCCATTAGGGAGTGGCCCAGACTGTGTGTCTGGAAGATTCAGGCCAGCCCACCACAGAGACCTGGGGTCCCAGTGAGATCAGGAAAACTTCGTGTTTAAAGTGGTTAAGTCACATCTGGATACACGTGTGAGCCATCCAGCCATTTCTGTGTGGTCCAGAAGCTAAGGGTGAATTCCTTAGAGTAATTTTAAAAATATACATTCCTAAGCCATACTCTAGAGATAATGACTTAGTTGGGCTGGTTTAGAATATTTTTAAAGTCCCCATGAGATTCTTATGTGCTCCCCGAGCTGAAGATCACTACCTTAAAAAACTAGAGGCTTCACTGTCATGTGCCATTGACGCAAGGTGGCAAAAGGGGAAGTTTAGCATTCAGCACTTCTATAGCTATCACTAAGATTTTCAGCGGGATGTACCCCGCCCTTTAAAATCTGGATAGAGTTGTCTCAATCCTCAGTACAAATCCCACAGAAAGACCATTGACTCACTGAGAGTTCCTCCAATTTGAGGGATATGATTTTTTGCCTGGTGACATTTGGCCTTAAGCTTCAGTCTCTGCTGAAATGGCTCAGTTTACAGCTCATTTCTTTGCCTTTTTCATGCTCTCCTACTTCCATCCTAAACCAAACTGTATGTACACCTAAGTTCCTGTCCTTAATTTTCATGGAAAACCCCCCACAGACTGTTGTGTGTTTCTCAGAATTAGAGATGTTTTGTAGAAGGTGAAACGGGGTCAAGCTACAATAAGCCTAATAGGCTCTGACTGAATAAATACCCTGATCTTAAGAAGTGACGGCCTTCAACGCTTCCCGCACTCCACCGGACTTCTTGTTACTTGTCCTTCCTCTCTCCTCTGCCTTACTCTGACTCCTGGTTTACTATCCATTTTTAAGATTAACTTTATTATTTTATTACTAAAAAACCAAACTGTATTCACTTAAAGTATATAGTTGGATGAGTTTTCACAGTTGTATATATAGTAAAACCACTGATGCAATCAAGATGTAAACATCACCCACAAAAGTTTCCTCACCCTTTTTACAGTCCAACCTCTCTCTCCCTGAAGCTTCTTGCAATCCCTACATGCAGGTGACTTCCTGACACTATATATTAGTTTTTATTTTCTAGAATATTCTCGAATTTTATAAAAATATTTTAATATATCAAATTTCTCTTCTGTCCCTGGCTTCTTTCAGTCAGTATAATAATTCTGAGATTTACCCATGTTTCTTAAAAATTTTTAATGTTTATTTATTTATTTTGAGGGAGGGAGGAGTGGAGAGAGAGGGAGAATCCCAAGCAGGCTCTGTGCTGTCAGTGCAGAGCCCCACGTGGGGCTCCATCTCACAAACTGAGATCATGATCTGAGCCAAAATCAAGAGTCAGAAGCGTAACTGAATGAGCCACCCAGGCACCCTTAGATTCACCCATATTTATTCCTGAGAATATGAGTAGTAACCCATTTTATGGATAGACCACATTCTGTCTACCCATTCACCAGCTGATGAACATTTGGGTTGTTTTTAATTTGAGACTAATGCAGTACAAATCCCACAAATGCTGAACCATTTGTGTGCAAGCCATCGTGTGGACATATGCTTTGTTTATCTTGGGGAAATGCCTAGATGTGTAATGGCTGGGTCATATGACTAGCATGTGCTTTACTTAAGCAGTTGCCACAGCGCTGCATGTTCTACGACACCATTAGCAGTGTATTAAAGATGTAGTTGTCCTACATCTTTGCTAATAATTGGTGCTGTCAGGTTTTAAGGCAGGGGACTTGTTTTGTTTTAGGATTAGAACAGATATGTTGTAAAATTATGGGTTTTCTCAGTTCTAGAGTTTACATTTTTTTCTCTTTGACATTTTTTATCTCTTCGCTGAGAGTAAGAGTCCTGTTTTGTATTCATTAAACATGTATTTCCCTTTACCTTGTGGTATGCATGTATAATAGTGGCTTAGACATCCTTATCTTATATTTCTAACATGTGGGACTTCTCAGGATTAGCCTCTGTTCCATGTCTTCCCTCAAGAGTGAGTCCTATTTTTTTTAGATCAAGTAATGTTGGAGTGTGCCGGACATTATGAATGTTATTTTATGGTAACTCTGTAGTCCGTTAGTTTTTATTGATGATCATTAATATTTTTTCTAGCAAATAACTAATTTGATTAGATTCAGACTTAATGCCATTTCTCACCTGCAGTGGGTGCAGCTCAAAGCTCAGATGGCATTTTTTTAGCCTTCGCTGAAAGCTGTTTTGAATCTGCTAAAACCTGCACTGGTCAGGGACCAGCCAGAAACTCAGGCAAAGTTTACATAAGGAATTCCTGGGCTCACTTTTGTGGCTTTCTCATTCCCAAGTCCTCTTTGCTTTTGGTGGCTGAGGTAGCTCATGCTCTTCCCGTTCACTATTTAGGACAGACAGCTGCATTTTGGTCTCCCTTTCAAAAATCTGTCTGTTTTTGTTCATTTTCAGTGCCTTCAAGTGGTCATTTTTTAAATAAAATGTTCAATATTTCTTGTTATCTGTGAGTGGGTGAGTTTGTTAGGGGTGTATGCCTTTACACCATAAGCAAAACTCTCCTTCATTTGTTGTGCTAAGAAGACAACTATTTCTTGCAGCATTTTTTGTATTATTCCTACCCATCCTTTTAAGGTCTTACCTTCCACCCTCAAGTGACTGATGGTGTTTTCCAAAATAAAAATAGTCCTATCCTTAAGACAAATTTGGATGCCAGCTGTTAAGATAGATGATCTTTCTTACCTTCTTCTCCTTTTTATTCCTTTTTATTTTTTGGTAACCCAGCCACAGATGCAATAATTCAAGATGAGAGCATAGATAGGTAAGCTTGGGGCAATAAACACAAGGAAAACTGAGCATGGAACACTATAAACCATTCTACATTTCTGCATACTGTGATCAGCTAAAAAACAGGCCAAGAGAGAACAGTAAATGAAGCCCAAAGAAGAAAGTTAGCAATAACCTTAACTAAGGAAGAGAAGCAGCCCAAAGAAAAAGTGGCTGCTGAAGAACAGAAGCTGAGAAAGCCCCTCTAGTTGGATGACTGGATGCCAAGTAAGTGCAGTGGGGATCTGCCATCTATAACCAGGTGAGGGACGGATGACAGATAATGACTTGGAGAAGCACGCAGAGACCGGAAACTCTGAGTCCTTTGCAATGAGATGACTATTCTCAACTCCTTAGCAAAAGGAGAGATTGAAGTGAAAGCCAAAATGACATCATTCCAGCATGACTTAGCTGAGTCAAAATGTTGAGCAACTTTGTACATTTTGCAATATGGTCACCTACTGATAGTCTGTGTTTGCTTCTTCCTGGAGTTTTAAGGAAATAATCCTATTCCTGTCACTGTCATGCTGTGCACGCAGGCATGGCTCATCCTGGGGGCTCAGAAGGCACAGTACACACATGACTCCTGAGATGTGGTAGAGGGAGACCCCAGGGACACTCCCAGGAAATAAGGTTTCTGCTTGAAAACTAAACTGTTTCACAACAGAAGGTTTCCTGGGCCAATCCAATGATTACTTTATTAATGATGTTAAAAAAAAAATATATATATATATAGGGCTCTTGGACCCCCGGGGTCCCTGCATCGTGTGTTAGCTGCTCTCTTTCCTCTGTGTTCAGTTCCTTGGATCTAAAAATCTCCTCCCATCAATATTATTATAAAGACAACATCCTCAATCTCGTATCTTCTTGTAGCCTAAACTCCATCTCCTCTCTCTTATTCTTCTTGGTTAAGCTACTTGAAAGAGTAAGTTTATAGTTTCTGTTGACTTCTTTGTCTTCTAGTCACCTCTTGGTTCATTAAAAAGTATTATTGTGAAGTATTTCAAATATTCAAAAACAATAGATGTAATGTGCAGAGAAGCTATGAATGTTAATACCTGTGAAGCCTCTGCATATCTTAAGAAATAACAACACCCCAGGATCTCTTGTCCATTTATCTGCAATGGACTCCCTCTCTTGCCCACTTTGAGGTTCCATTATTCTGATTTTTGTGTTTTCATTCTCTTCCCTGTATATTCTTTAA
Organism: Suricata suricatta; assembly: GCF_006229205.1. Taxonomy (NCBI): domain Eukaryota; kingdom Metazoa; phylum Chordata; class Mammalia; order Carnivora; family Herpestidae; genus Suricata; species Suricata suricatta. The sequence goes on along the minus strand of NC_043700.1, from coordinate 35,079,812 downwards.
CAATTTATTGACTTTTCTGTATATTTTCAACTTCATATAATTTGTGTCATCTATTTTTCCATCCTGATATTTCCTGTCTGTTTCTTAGTAAGAGTTACTTGTTTGAAGTGGTTATTTGTTTCCATTGGTGTGTAATACTCTATCCCATGACTATAGTTTAATTTATTTTTCCATTCTTTGAATGACATTTGAAGTTCTTTCAGATTTTATCATTTATAAAATTTTGTCTTTACTCCACACTTTTTTTTATTAGGGGATCATATCTATTTTTATAACTTTTAACAACATTTCCTAATTTTAATTTCCCTATTTTTGGACTCAAATATTCAAATTCAGCTGGACATTTCCATTCGGGTATCTCCCAGGCACCCAGTGCTCCTAATCTTTGATTCCTCCTTAATCTTCAGCCTGCCTTTATTTGTTTTTAAAGTTTGTTTATTTATTTTTGAGAGAGAGCAAGCAGGGGAGGGGCAGGGAGAGACAGAGAGAGAGACAGAGAGAGAGAGACAGAGAATCCCAAGTAGGCTCCATGCTGTCAGCACAGAGCCTGATTTGGGTCTCTATCTCACAAACTGTGAGATGATTACGTGAGTTGAAATCAAGAGTCAGACACTTATCTGACTACGCCACCTAGGTGCGCCAATCCTCAGCTTGCATTTAATTGACTATGAAATCCTGAAAATTTTTACCTGAAAATATTCTGGAATACATTCCCTCCTTGGCAACTGTACTATGACCTTCAAGTTTCGTCTTTTATAGTTTCTTACTTGGGCTGTTGAAATAACCACCCAGGGAGTTTCTGTGCTCTGGTGCTTGCTCTCTTTGTTACATGATTGATACACCACCAGAGTGAGTTATCTAAAGCACAGTTTGGCCATATCACTTCCTAAATTTAAATATCCCTTGGCTTTGAGTCACCTCCACTATGGACAGGCACTTCAAAGTTTCCTTATTCTGATCTTATCCTCTATTCCTCCCTCTTTATGCTTTACACTCCGAAGAACCAAAGATCTTAAGGTTCTTCTAATACAGTGTGTGATTGTCTTCCTCCAGGTCTTGCATATTTGTTCCCCGTGTAGCACACCCTGGTGCTTTTCCTCATCAAGAATGCTTTTGTGCATCAAGATTCAGCTCAGATGTTATTTTCTTACTGTATCCTATTCCTACTCATTTCACAGACTTTGATTTATTGTTAGCATATAAGTCTATATTTTCTTCTAGGATATTTAGCAAACAGAATACCTTTTATTTGTATTTTATATACCAAGCCCTTAGTACAGTATCTAGCTCCTAGTATTTTCTCAAAATCAAAGTAGGACTGTTGACCTGCAATCAAGGTTAAAGTCTTTCATCAGACCTTATCACTGTGGCCTGAAAGAAATACCAGCAGAGACAACCAATCTTCTCTTCCTTGATTTTCAAGGAAGGTTCGGATGTCTAATTAGTTTTCTTAGTACCTTAGAATAGATAACAGCTGGTCCCTATAAAGGGCTAGATACTGTTGTAAACTGAGTGTGCTGGTGCCAATTTGCTCACCCACTTAGTGTTTCCAGTTACTAAAGCTAAATAACACATCTGTCCCCCAAATTGATGGTGTAAACCAACAACCACTTTATTGTGCTCATGGATTCTGAGGGCCAGAAACTCAGATGGAACAGTGGGAAGGTCATGTCTCTGCTCAATAATGCCATAGTCTTTAGCTGGAGTCCTTAAACAACTGGGGGCTGGAATCAACAGGGGCCTTCTTCACTGACATGTCTGGTACCTCATGTAGGAGTACGGACCATTCTGGCTCCATCTTTGGCCCTCTACCTTGTTCACATTCACTTGATGACCTCTCTTGAGGCTAGGTGTTACGGACCCCTTGAGGATAAATATAGATTCAATTAGAAATGCCTGCCAAGGCCAGAATGGGGGGAGGCTTACAGTGGCCTCCCATGAATTAGAGATAACTCTGTATTAGCCTTTTCTGATGCAAAGGTGGATGCCCCAAGATCAAATTAAAGGCTATCTGTCAGTTAGGCGCATGTGAACTCTTTGACCTTACTACAAGGCCCTCTGCACATCCCCGAGCTCTATTAAGTCTGTGGACAAAGGTCTGGATTTGGTGGAGAATAGCCATACACTGCCTGTATTATCATCCACCTGATCCCCATGTGGCTAAGTTATCTTGAATAAAACACCATGTAAACTGTATGCAGTAGCCTGCTTCATTTTCCCATCCCAACGTTCCTTGTCAATGGGGAGGACAACTCCTCCTCCTCCAGCTTCTAATACCTAGGCTGGAGTCCTTGAAGTCTTGAAAGACCTGCACATGTTGTCTCTAAATGGCTCAAGTTTCTTGCAGAATAGTCACTGAGACCTGAGAGGGAGCATCTACAAGAAAATTATGTGGAAGCTACCTGGTCTTCAGTGACTTGTCACATGGAATCATTTCTGCCAAACTGACAGGTTGAAGTAACAGTAACTTTGTAAGTCTGATCCTCTAAAGTACTAATAAGGAATGGCATCCATACATCTGAGACTGATGACCAGACTGATACATGGAGCTGCTTTCAAGAAGCTCTGTCTGAGTGCTCAGCTGGCATCCTTAGCCAGTACTCCTCTTAAGGAGGAAGGAGGCCCCTAATGGTGAAGAATGAGTGATTTCTTATTTACCTGGTCTACTTGGGACAGGTGGTGTTACTAAACATTAATAAAAAGAACACTTTTCTCAGTTTCAAGGTATCAGGCCTATTTGTTTCAGAGGCATCCCTAACCTTTAAGATGGTTGATCTGGGAATAAACATGACCTTTTGTGATGCATCTGAAGGACTCCCCGTGGAGAACAGTCTGTGAGGAGATTACTTCTATGATCCCAAACAGTCATTTCTCATTCTTTTTTCTCTCCCCTTTTGTTATCAGTCAAGTTTCTCTGGGTCTTAGAGAAACAACGTATCACTCCAGGGAACAAGATATTTTCCATAAATGAAGGCTTCACCCTGTGCCAAAACACACCATCTTTTGGAATGGGTCCTTCACTCACTTAACACTGGGAGATAGCAGGCCAGATTGCCTGGAGCTTCTGGGCCCAGCCCCTGCTCCTCAGTCCCCACGTGTCTTAGGTCTTGCTTGTCATTCTCCACACCTGTTCCCTATCAACAGCACCACTGCTCATTTCTTTCCAAGAGGTAACACTTGGTGCCCTCTCCAGATGGATTTGGTATCATCCCAATCCATGAGAAGATACATCACGAGTAGCCCATCTGAAAATCCAGAAATCTTGGAAAAAATTTCAGAGTGTACTCCACAACTCCTCAGATCCATAGGCTTCTTTGGGAGCTGCACTGAGATCTCTGAGCTCTTCTTCTTGGTGGCTCCTTTGTTATCAAAGGCACGTCTGTTGCTTGCCATCCAGCCTTGGTGCCAGGACTCTGAAAAGAGTACCGTGTCAAAGCCCTCTCTTAGGCCGGTGCCCTTGTTCTCAACATTCTGCCCTCTCTAGTGCCATGCCTAATGGTTTTCCCACCTGGCTCTTTGGGAACTAATTAAGTAAATGCAAAGAAGGGTTCAACAGTTATGGGAGCATGGCAGAAGAGGTGAAGAAGAAATATCCCTTCCTACAATATAAATTTTAGTACACCAGAAAGGACAGGCATTCTAGAACTCAAGATGTAAGCCATTTCGTTATGGAAAAGTTGTAATTTGTTTTGATTTTGGTGTGTGTGTGTGTGTGTGTGTGTGTGTGTGTGTGTGTTTCTCTCTTGGCTTCTATCTCCATAGTTAATGTTCTACTTCAGAGCAGGAGTGTTGGGAGTGCTGTTTATCTTGAAGGGAGGGGGAGAATGGCTGAAATTCTGGTTAGCAACTCTTAGGGACCTAAGTGAGCAGATCTCTCCCCTGGCAATTGGCTCCTGCTGCCAGAGGTTGGCTGGGCCTGTGATGCTCTGACTGCAGCCCCCAGGCCCCCTGCTTTGGTTTCCAAATGGGATCATCCGCAGGCAGCTAAGCTGCTGCCTTTTGTCAGACTCTCTCAGTGCATCCTTTACAGATAAGTGGGTTGCGGCTCCGCCATATGGGCCGCTAATGGTGCAGCTGCCCCCACAGAGCAGTGCGCTCAGGACGGAGGGAAATGGGCGTGCTGAACAAATGGTGCCTGACATGAGAAGCCAGCACATTGTTTGTCTGTGGAGCTCCCTGGGGCTTAAGTACATATTGATGGAAGCCAAACAGAATGTCTCAGAAATCCTACCTGCCACAGACCCAAACCTGCCTGCTCTGAACCTAAATTGTTGAGTGTTTCATGCCACCCTCCCTGGGGATTAAATGCTTTGGCTGTTCAGTAGGGTACTTACAAGTGATGACTTTGGAGCAAGAGTGAATTGGCACACTCCCTGCCATTTCCCAACAGCATGGAATTTTCTGAGCCTCAGTTTCCTTATTTGTAAATCAAAGATGCTAATACCCATTTAAGAGGGTTGTTATGATTACTCGAGAAATTATATGTAAAGCGCTTTGCACGATGCCCAGTATACAGATCCTGGGCTTTGCTGTCAGACGGTCCTCGGTGGTGATCCTAGCTCTGTCGCGTACTAGCAATGGGACTTTGGGAAAGATATAATGTCTTAGAGACTCAGTTCACTTGTCTGTTTAATGGCTTAACAATCATTTCTTAATTGATTGCATCAGAACTGAATGATAATTTATGAGCATAAGAAAGTATCTAGCACCTACTAGAGGGCTAAAATGCCATTTTCCCTTCATTTATCTGCCACAGCCCGCTCACTCTCATCTGGTACCTGTGTGGGAGAGAATTCCTGCCCCTGTCACCAATTTATCAAGGCCAATGAGGACTTGCCTGTCAGGCCCTTGCTGAAGATCCCACACAATCGGTTCACAACTGCAGTCAGGAAAGGAGTTTTCGCCTGAGGTGGCAAGAAGAAAAGGTGCATCAGTGTGGAGGCTTCAAACTATACCTTCACAAAGACCAATAACCATCCCTGAAAGGCTTGAGCTCAGGATTTACATGTGTGATAAGTTACAGATTCACCTCCTTCCTTCCAGCCCACCACAGTGAGCTCAAAAGAGAATGTATGAAAGTCGTTTCCCTCTGTTTAAAAATAGGGGGCCTAAGCTGTAGAATATAAACTAGCATGTAAGCTATTCCTAAAGGGAAGAGGCATTTTATGAGGGAAGAAAAAGAGGGAATCAAAATGAAAAGGAAGCAAAGGGAAACCCAAGGGCAGTGACTGACACAGAATGTTACAGAAGGAGGTCAGGTCTGTGGAGACAGACAAATGAGCTCCATGGCAAAGGGAGGGTGACAGGGAAGAAAGAGGAAAACAGCTGGATCAAGCAATACCTTTCTGTACCTGCTAACCTCCTGCTCAGGTGACCAGCTCTGACATGGAGTAGGATCCCCCCCAACCCCAGAGAAGAAGCCCTGCCACCCTGGGTCCTTCATTCAGAGGGCTTCCACCAAGTCAGTTGGGCTTCCCTGGGGTCTGGAAAGACCCCAACAAAGCAGGCCTGAGGTGTCCCAGATGTCTCTGTGCCACTGATGCAGGAGGTTGAGTGCCAGAAGGCTACACCGAAAAATTTTGAGGCTGCACCTCAAAGCAGGATGCCGGACGGTTGTGCTTGAGGAGGGAGTCTGGTAATGATGAAAGTTGGGACACTGAGCAACCGTCTTGGGCATTGCAGGATTGTCACAGTCAAGGTCAGAGCTCTGACCAGGTGCTCCAAGCACCTTGGAGCCTTTCACAGCTGTTATTTACATCTGATGCTTCAGTGTACCCGAGATTCAGCAGTTGGGGAGAGAGAGCTGCAGAATTATTGCTTATATTTTTCAGATGGGAAAAGCAAGTATTGGCTTATTAGAATCATAGAGTATTAGGAATAGAAGAGATCTTGGTTATAGATGCTTACCAAAGGGATTTGCAATGGCTCACCATAAACAGAGAGATCCATATATACTGAAGCTGTTAACAAAGACTGAAAAGGTGAAAGGGACAGAACAAAAGAGAGACATAAACAAACCCAAACCCCAAACTCCTCTTTAAAATCTGCAGGAACTGAAGCGTAAGCTTCCTAGCAACCAAGACAAAGAAAAACAAATGACCTCCAGGAACACCTAATCCAACCCCTCATTTTATGGATTAGGAAATGAAGGTCTATATTATTTTTAAAAGCTTTTCATCAATGAAATGTGTTTCTGTAGTTTCTGTAGCTAAGCATGGAATTATTTCCACTTTAATGTTTCAGATTGATTTTTTTCCAAATGGGCTTTTTCAGGAGGCACTGCTGACCTCCCAGAAACCAATTATGCATCAGAGCAGCGCAGAGTGCTACATGGAAAGTTAACCTTCAAGGAGCTGTAACAGTTCATGCAACAAGAAAACAGTGCCTTTACCATGAGTGCCATTCTCCTGACTGCAAAGCACATATTCTAGAAGCCCTCTTTGCTTCTTTCAGTTAAATCACTCCAGAGCCCTAGATCCATTTATTCTCACTGTATTGCCCTGATTTCCCCCAGCTCTCCACTTCTGCTCATGGTTGCTGGACTTAGGGCAAAGCGACAGGGGTCTCACAAGAGCCCTGGCTTGGGATTGATTATCCGCTGAAACTTAGCCCAGGAGTTGGGTAGTCAATTTAGCAGGTCCTCCAGCATGTCAGAGAGCAGAGTCTTGTCATTTGACCCTTGCTGGTCCACCAGATAAGGAATGTTGCCTCTGGATGTTTTTTGAGGGGCCCAACTGGACCGATGGAGACCTAAAGACTCTGAGGCAGGAGGGAGGAAAACCTCGCTCGGAGGCAGCCATGTTGTAGCTCTGAGGTGACGGGAGTTGTGACGCCGGGCTGCCAGTGTTATGAACACTCTGGAGTAAAGCGAGGACTTGCCATGCATTCTGCACCCAGGAGTCTCCCTACCCAAGGCATTGAATCCACTGTGTCTCACCGTCTTTTTACCCCGGCTGGTATTGTAGCCAGCAGCTCTGCATGGGTCGCAAACCCCTTCACACGGGTACAGGCTAGCAGAATCTCACTTCACCCCTGTGCCAGGTGCACCTTGCTCCCTATTTTAGGGTTTCTAGGCCTTGCAACTGATATGTATGACCATGGTGTAAAACTTTGGTCAGAGAGGGGTAGGGGCAATTTATAGCACTTCTTTGTGGATGGTTCTCAAGAACACAGCAACCAGTCTGTTCATCAACATGGTTTGGATTGTCTCTCTGTTTCCTTTCCTCCTTCTCCCTACTCATCTGTCCTGTTTTGTGAAATTCCCCAGTGAGTTAAACGCATGAATGCCTCTGTTCAGGCTCCGCTCCCTGGGGAACCTGGCCACTGACTCCCCTGCTGAGTCAGTTCCCCTTGCTTTCAATTACACCAGATGGACTTTCTACTCAGGGTCACTGAAACAAGGAATTAGATTCTCTGGTGGGTTTGAGTTTTAATTTTGGCCACCTAGAATTTGCTTGTTCTCTTTTTAAAAAAATTCTATTTTCTTCTGGCAGTCATCTCTTCTGCACTACTTGTTATACAGATTCACTGAAGCTCATTCCAAGTCTAGCTCAAGGAGTGAATACAGGCTCCAACCAGTCAGAACACTGTAAACCCCTGACTGGTGGCTGATCAAAGACGGTCACATGATCCAAACTGAGTCAATGCTATACTCTAAGAACATTTGCTGGGACTATTGGTTAAGAGGCATTCTTTCTTTCCCCTGCACTTTAAGGCCTGATCCCAGAAAATAGGGTTGCTGCCAACATTTTGCTAACCCAAAGGGGAAAGCTATCTCATGATGATGGATCCAACATAGAGAAGGCAGAGCTCAGAGGAACCAGAATCTGGTGACACAGTTTGACCATAGTCTTCTTTCCTGTCCTCTCCATCAAGCTACGGTGGAGGCTACTGATTTTTAATTTATTTGAGACAATAAATTTCCTATTTGCTTAAGCCTTTTTTTGTTATTATTGTTCATTTGCAACCTAAAGAATCTTGACTGATTTAAGGTACAAGTTTGCAACTAGTAGATAAATAAATCCTAAAGCTCATAGACATAATATTGTTTTGTAAACATCAAACTTGCTAAAAACTAGATGTTAAATATTTCTACCACAAAAAAGAAGTGATAATTATGTGACTTGATGAAGGTGTTAGCTACATTAAAATGGCAATCATATTGTAATATATAAATGTATCAAATGAACACATTGTTCACCTTAAATTTACACAGTGTTATGTATTGCAGTTAAAAAAAAATCTTGACTGATATATGAAGCTCCTCTTACCTCATATTCCTTATTTTTATGGCCCATCTTGGTTGTCACCACAAGAATGTTTTCTAAGATTTATTTATATTAAATACTGAAGGTATAAAAAAATATTTGTAAGATTTAAAAATGGCCACAAATACAAACTATCAGTTATTTGCCACCCAATTTAAGAAAGAAAACATGACTGTTTAAAATTCTCTGTAACCTCTCCTGGATTCTAAACCTTTCTCTACACCTTAAGAAGTAGCCACCATCTTGAATTTTGTGTTAGATTCTCTTGCTTTTTAAAAATAATTTTATTACATGTTTATATCTCTAAATAATTTACTTTGGTTTTGTATAATTTTTAACTTTATATAAATGCAAACATGGTGTATATATTCTTCTTTGACTTGCTTTTTAAACTTGACATTAAATTCTGGAATCTTTGGTATTGTGTGTAGTTACATGTATTTTAATCTTGTAGACATATGCTACAATGTTTTTCTTACTGTCAGCAGACATTCTTATTTCTAGATTTTTCTGGTTGATATAACAAAGAACTCATATGAATATTCTTGCACATAGGTTCTCATGTACATAGGTTTCTTTAGGGTTTGTATGTAGAAGAAGTTTTCTATCAAGTTTATCTGAGGTCTCTTTTACTAGATAAGTACAGATAGTTCTTTAGATTGGTTTTACTAGAGTACAAATTCATAACCATAAATAAGTATAGTTTTTTCCATAGTTTCTCCCAAACTCAATAATATCATCAGACTTTATTGTTTGCCAATAGTTATGGCTGTGAAACTGTATCTCTTGTGTGGTTTCAACTTACATATATATTTTTTCTGATCAGTAATAATATTGAAATAATAATACATCATAAGGATTTGATCAATGTTTCCTCTAAAGGTAAAAAATATGCATTATTGTCTTTTATTTTAAAGGGAACACTTGACAGATACATTTGATTAATTATTGAGAAAACCAACAAAATAGGGAAGCTGTTCAGGAGAATTGGAGAGAAGGAAGAATTTGTAGTGGATGATGCTTGGATGAGGTGGCCAAATTTCATACAAAACTACTTAATATTTTATAGTGTAATAAAATGCCAATTTGGGGGGGTTATCCCTCCTATTATACAGAAATCATTTGCATCTCTACCAAAAAAAGAGTTTTTTTGCATTTCCATCAGACAAAAATCATTTGCATTGCTATAATTTTTTATAAGTTATCATCTCTCCTACAGAGTTGAAAACTACTTAATCAATAGTAAATAACAATTCAAACAAGGAACAACATTCCAAGAAGAGACACTGGCCCAATTTTTCTGTAAAAAAACAAGAGAGCAAGTATTTAGGGCTTTGGGAACCATATGGTCTCTGGTGACACTATTCATCTCAACCCATGGCGGCAACCATTGAAAATGTGTAAATAAATGTACATGGCTGTTTCCATTAAATTTTATTTATCTACAAAAAAAGTGATGGCAGTGCCTAACCTGTAGGCAAAGTTTGCAGACCCTGGACCTGGGGAATCAGAGAATCCACAGGGGGGCCTGCCAGAAAATATTCAGAAAGAACATTTAGTAATCCTTTGGTCTATTTTTATAGTTTAGATAATTGTCTTAAAAGTCTCCCTTTGATCATAAATAATCCCGAAAGATTATTCTTGACCATGGAAAAGCTGTTCTCATTGTGTTGGTGCCTAATTTATTTACATAATTGCAGTAAAAAGTGTTAATTTACATATATAAGACACTTTTTAATGCTGTCAGCAAATCTAGGGTCCCCTGGTGTTAAGCAACTTGTAAGTCCAGAAAATTAACTTCTGCCAGGAGAAATGGAATTGTTTCAATATTTCACAGATGTGTTTTATTATTCTTATTTTCTTTTCTAATTTGAAGCTATGGAATCAAACTCAAGATATTCATGTCTACCAGTTTCATCTGCAATATGTATAAATATGGGTGAAATCCTCTGTCCTTTACTAGGGTTTCTGGCCAATAAGAAAGCAGCCTTTCCTACTACCTGTATGGACAGGAAGGTTTAAGCCAGGGTCAGCAACCTTTCTATAATGGTCCACATTGTAAATGTCTTATCCTTTGAGGGTCATAAGGTCTCTGTTATAACTACTCAACTCAGATTCTATAGCACAAAAGCACCATGGACACTAGGTACAAGTGGTGAGTTGGATTTGGGCCACAGGCTATAGTTTGCCAACCTTGACTGTAAGCCATAGAACAGGTACTAGCCCAGGTTTCTTATCATCTATCATGGAACGTAAAAAAGAACTGACCAATAGTCCAAGACAATTTTGTCACTTCAGCAGAAACAAAACATAATTCCAGTTATGCATCAGTATAGTATTTGATACTAAAGGAATGATAGCTCTTTAAAAAGTTCTTTTGAATAAACTCATTAAAACTGAGACACCTTTGGCAATATGTTAATACATTTTATGACTTCAGACTAATTTGTGTATACTATAATTCAAGACAAAAAAACTCCTTCCTGCAAAGAGAATTCAGATTTTGTTTTTCACTATTCTATCACATTTTGGAACAACGATTCATTTTATTTTAAACCAAACTCTCCTCTTTTTTAAGTAAACAAAGACAACATCTATTTAACAGAAGGAGCTAGGAGGTAGGTGACTACTGTTAATATCAAGCATTTTAACAAACCTGCAAAGCTCATTTGCATATATAACATGACTCTTACAGCCACAAATATGTGTTATTTTAATGTTTATTCATTTTTGAAAGAGAGACAGATAGAGTGCAAGTGGGGGAGGGGCAGAGAGAGAGGGAGACAGCGAATCTGAAGCAGGCTCCATCCAGGCTTCAAGCGGTCAGCACAGAGCCCCATGTGGGGCTTGAACTCATGTACCACTAGATCATGATCTGAGCCAAAGTTGGACACTTAACCAACTGAGCCACCCAGGTGTCCCAACAAATATGTATTTTTTTTTTACAACTTTTTACCCTTTTAAAAAAACTTTTTAAGGTTTTATTTACTTTTGAGATAGAGACAGAGCATGAGCGGGGAGGGTCAGAGAGAGAGGGAGACACAGAATATGAAGCAGGCTCCAGGCTCTGAGCTGTCAGCACAGAGCCCGATGCGGGGCTCGAACCCAGGAAATATGAGATCATCACTTGAGCGGAAGTTGGAAGCTTAACCGACTGAGCCACCCAGGCGCCCCAGCTTTTTATCTTTTCCAAGTAACAAAAATGAACAATTTTGTTGACATTGCTCAGGGAGGTAGCTGTTCTGTAATGCAGACAAATAAACAGCCAAGAAGCTTCTCTTGGTAGTTTAGCCAAGTATTCAAAGATTATATATATTAACTCAATTAATACTGGTTTAAGATCTTAAAATTAACTATGGGATTTAGCAATTTTGTTTAAATTGACATACAGCCAAATATAATAACTACTGATATAAAAACATTTGTCAGAATTATAATTCAATCTAAACACATCATTTGTTGTTTTTCATAATCTGAAACATTTATGAGAGTAATATAAGCTTCTTTGGTAAATAAACCCGCATAAGCAGGTTAGGAAGATTAAATTCACCAACCTCTTCACTAAAAAAAATAAAAACACAAACACAAAATACAAACCTACAGCTTTCTTTAAAAAAATAAAATAAAATGTATATTTGTATTATATTCCACGCTGGTAAAGCCAGGGAAATACATATCACCAGTTTGAAAGCAAATTTATCACACCAGTCTGATCTGCTCAAGGATTCCTTTCCATAATAAAAGCATAGCTTCTGATTTAGCAGTTTTATGGTAAGTCTTTTTTTTTTTCCTGTAAAAGTTACCACATCTGAAGCATTAGAAGTTCAGTTTCTTTGTTTTGGGAGAATTATGAGAATATTAGGTTTAAGTAAATGTTTATTAATGTTTGTAAACTGATGAAAACAGAACTCATTTATTTTAAGGGAATTTAAACTTAATTTATTAATATATTTTGTAGGTTAATACACACATGCACAACACATGAGAGGGAAAGGTTTTTCTTAATTACAGACACAGAAACCTTGCAGTCTATGCTTTACACCTGCAGCCGCAGGACAGAATAACATAGAAAACAAAAATGCACCAATCTGGATGTCAAAGATCTGTTATTTCTAGCAGAAGCAAGACATTTTCTTGCACAAACACACAAATAAAATCTATGAAACCAAATTCTCTGTCATCTGGACTAGATCCCTATCTCCGTCTGATAGAGAGTACTGATGTGACCAGACCCTAGTCATCCTCGCCATAGGTAAGCAATAGCCCACATAACATATGCAAACAAGAACTAGAGCCCAGTGGAGCCAAGAACCAGAAGCAAAGGCAAAACAAAAACCAAAATCCCATGGAGTTAAGAAGAAAACAGAAAAGGAAGGAAGGAAAGAAGGGGGACAGAGAGAAACAGAGGGAGCAAAAGCAAATTTTCATTGCCTCTGAGGATTCATCCTAGAAGTCAAGAAAACACTTGTTTAGGCTTAAACTGCCGGTCAGGGGCGCCTGTGGGGCACCACAGTTTAATTGGCTATGGATGGTAAGCCAATTGGACATCTCAGGAGGACTTCCAAAAGCATCAAATTTAATTTTCAAAAAGCTAAAATCTATGTCTCACATGCAAACATAAAGTAAGGGTGTGTTAAAGATTTATGCAACTCATTAATGATAGAACCAGTTAGAAGGTAAGCTTCATTCTCTAATCTCCACTTAAATATTTATTGGCTTATTTTCCTGCTCAAAACCTTCACTAAGCCCTTATTCTCTCTCTTTTTCTTTTTCTTTAACATCTAATTAGCCTGGGAAAAAAAGACAAAGGAAATTTTGAATTACATAGAAAGCAACATTCACAATAAATTTTCTACTTCTTTATCAAGATATCTGACTTCAAATTCAGAGTTCTTTCTACTGCACTGTTACTATCTTTACTGAGACATAATCCTTGTCTGCTAGGAGCTTGGAAAAACTTTGCAAACATGAACAGTGAACAAATAAGTAATCCAGGGTAGAAACTCAGTGGCCACTATGGGACAACTCGGTCTTTACAATTCTCAGAGCAGGCAGGAATTGAATGGGTTCTGAAATTCAAAAGTACTTCAGTAAGAGAGAGTCAATGGATATAGACACTGGGATTTTATTTGTAGTATCTTTGGAAAGGATTGAAGTCAAAGAGAAAGTGAATTGTCAAATGAAAACCAAAAAGTTGTCTTTTTGTATTTTTCAGTAGTAGTAGGTATGTTTGTTTTTTCAGAAAAACAATTGAATATAAAACATTTCCTGGAGATCCTTATTATCTACATCTTATTCTTATTATAAAAGCTCCAGATATGAGTGGTAAATTAACCCATATGCCCTTTATCCCAAAAGTGAAATAATTTTGTATATTAGCTTTAAGTCATTACAAAGAAATGTTATTTGAAACTTGAGCAAAAATAAGAAAGAAAAAGAGAATTGGGGGTGAGGGGTGGGGAGAGAGACAGAGATGAAACTGGCTTGAATGCAAAACTTAAAAAAAAAAGAAACCATCCTCTAAATAAGTAGCTTAATATTGTGCAAAGGATGAATCCGATCTCTTAGCAGATTTCTAAGTCCAATGTGTAGAAGGCAATGTTGGAAACTTGGAAGAACTTGTCTGTGATATGGACCATTTGCTGGGTTGGATAAAGGTAAACATGAGAGGTTAAAGGTGAGTGAGAATGAGTGGTTGTGTAAAATAAGTTGCTGATTCTGGAGCCTTCCTTTTTTCGCTCTCATCTTTACCAGAAAAAGAAAATATGCTTGTGGATAAGTCCCCAGTGGGACCACCTGCTGTGAAACTATTCCAGAAAAATATAGAACTGCTCTTTACATGAAAAGTTAATAGCAAGTAGGGTAGAAATTTCTCGCTTGAGCAAAATATCTGAGAATATAAAACAGATAGGACCTGGAAGTTTTTCCCATTAAAAGCCTTGAAGTTTAAATTTAGATTTCATTTTTAGTTTGCATTATTTGTGTCTATAACTCCCAGTGACTGTCGACTATGGCCCATAATCAACAGGTGTACTCACTAATGACTTATAGAGAATTTTTAAACATAGGAATCCTGTGGCGTCAGGATATTCTTTTTTTTTTTAATTTTTTAATGTATATTTATTTTTGAGAGAGAGAGAAGACAGAGTGTGAACAGGGGAGGGACAGACATGGAGACAGAATCTGATGCAGGCTCCAGGCTCTGAGCTGTCAGCACAGAGCCCAATGCAGGGCTGGAACTCACAAACTGCAAGATTATGAGCTGAGCCAAAGTTGAATGCTTAACCAACTGAGCCACCCAGGCACCCCAGGATATTCTAATTCAACGGGCCTGGGACAGGACATTTTATTTTAAAATTATTTTAAACCATTCTTTACAATTTCTTTCTCAACAGGCTTAGGGACCATTACCTAGGAGCATTGGGAACAGAATTAAGGATATAAGTTAGTCTGCTTTTCTTGGAACGTGCACTCCAGATGATTGCAGAGATGAATTTTAGAAGCAGGGGAGCAGTGGGAAGTTGGATCAGGAGAAAGGAAGTGTGGGGCGCCTGGGTGGCTCAGTTGGTTAAGCGAGCGTCCGGCTTCGACTCAGGTCATGATCTCATGGTTCTCATGGGTTCGGGCCCTGTATAGGGCTCTGTGCTGACAGCTAGCTTGGAGCCTGGAGCCTGTCTTCAGATTCTGTGTCTCCCTCTCTCTCTGACCCTCCCCTGCTCACACTGTTTCTCTCTCTCTCTCTCTCTCTCTCTCTCTCTCTCAAAAATAAATAAAACATTTAAAAAAAGAAAAAAAAAGAGAAAGGAAGTGTGCTAAATTTGGGGTATGAGTGTACAGAAAAAATTTTAAATGCCCTTAGTTTATATTTCAGATAATAATGAAGGTAGCCGAGAGATCTTTCTGTTAACCTCAAGATAGCCAAGATCAAAAGTCTGAGTAGCTCCTTCAGCCTCTTAGGACACAGCTGCAGTCCTGTAGGACAAGCTGGATGTGGTAATAGCTATGGAATTTCCTTCTCTTCCTCCAAAGGGAGGGGCAGCAGACCCACTGTATGTATGCTAAATGCAGTGCACATATTCCCTGGCCATCACGTCAGGGTCACATATCAAATGATATCTGATAAAACATTCTGTCTTACCTGTACTTTTTTTCACTGTCAATGCAGAGCCTGATGTGGGGCTTGATCCCTCAAACCATGAGATTATAGCCAGAGCCAAGATCAAGAGTCACATGTTTAACCCAGGTTAAGTGGCAGGTGTCTTTAGAAGAGAAACACAAAAAAGACAACACAGGCGAAAAATGGAATGATGTGGCCACAAGTCAAGGAATACCTGGAACCCCCAGAAGCTACAAGAGGTTTTCCTCCAGAGCCTCCACAAGTAGCACAGTCCTATCCACACCTTGATTTTGGACTTCTTGTCTTCCAAACTGGGAGAATAAATTGCAGTTGTTTCAAGTCACTCTCTTTGTGGCCCTTTGTTACAGCAGCCCTAGGAAGCTATATGCCCAGGAAACTATTATAATAAGGGGAGGAGATAGTCTTGTGTCACTACTGTTTTGTACAACATGGATGTGATGAAGAGGGAAGAAGAGACGAGGCCCATGAAGAGGTACACAAAGGTCTCTTGATAATAATAGGTGGTCAGAACAATGGTGGAGGGCTGCACTCCAATGACCATGCTTGGAGGTGAGACATCAGCAGTGCTGTGGGTGTGCTTTTCCTGCAGCCAAGAAAACGGCCAAAGGTGGACAAAGACAGTGACAGAGGAAGTAGGAAGTGGCAGCTTCAGAGTGGCCAACTGAGTGAGTAAATCTGTTCTGGGTTGTTTTTTAGGAATGGAGAATTCACTGGGATGTGAATGTCCCATGAATCTTCCGGTGGAAATTCCACGACAGAGATGACTGCTAATGCACGGCTGGTCTCAGATCCCAGGCAGGTACAAGCGGGGTGGCGCCAGGTTTATCACTCAGCATTTACTCATTGAATGGTAGGTTCCAGTTTTTTCCTGAATTATCCTTGGCCAAAATCACTGTTTCACACAAAATCAAAATGCTTCCTGAAGGGATAATTGCTAGAAAAAGACAAGTGACTTAGGAGAAATTTATGTTTTTGTATGCTTTTTCAGTCTTTCTCCTGTGTAGAGTGAACAGGAACATTCCTCCAAGCATCATATTAGAAAAATTAAGGCTCAGTTCACACCAGATAAACTTAAGAGTGTATCCTAGACACGATACCATCTTCAAGCTAATATTTTCTAAATATATGTTCACTGTTTATTTAATAGAGGGAGGAACAAAGAGATTTCTGTTACTAGCTATCTTGACAGAATTTGATACTCAACTCTTAAGGAAACTCATTTCACTTACTAAATTTACTTGTATTTTCTAAAGCAGAGTCAATGCATTTCTATTTGCATGGAAAAATCAAGAAGCAAACTTTGTAATGTACTTCCTATTTTTCCTTAATTCTTTTTTCTCCAGTTTACTTTCATTATTTTCAGGAGCAGACGACTCCCTGGGACACATTAATAGTTTACAATGTGCATAATTAAAAGAATCATTAAATTTTGGTAAGCCACGTTACATCCTGCATTGTTTTATTCAGAACCCCAATCAGCTAAGATTGCCAACATGAAAGACACAAAAATCTCAACAGACATAAGTCAGAACTACAGAGGAATATTTTAAATGTCTTCTCCAGACAAGAGAAAAACAAATACCATATGATTTCACTTATATGTGGAATTTAAAAACAAAACAAATCAATAAAAGAAAAAAACAAAAAACAGAATCAGAAACCTATAAATGCATAGAATAAACTGATGGGTTCCAGAAGGAAGGGGAGTAGGGAGATAGGCAGAATAGGTAAAGGAGTGTGGGAGGTACAGGTTTCCACATGGGGAATGCGTAAGCCACAGGAGTGAACGGTAGAGCATAGGGAATCCAGTCAATGGTACTGTAATAGCCTCGCATGGTGACAGATGGTAGCTACACTTGTGTTGAGCACAACATAAGGTATAGAGAAGCTGAATCACGATGTTGTACACCTTCAAATAATGTAACATTTTGTGTCAACTATACTTCAAAAAAATGGTAGTCTGCTCCAGACTTGCCTATTTCTACTAGTTTAGAAGCAATTTGTGATTGACCAGGTACATGAGAAGTTTGGCCTGGAAATGAGTAAAGTGATGCCACATTTATCTGAGTTTTTGTTTTTTATAGACAGATATCTGGGGCCATTGCCTTTCTTTCTGCCCTTGATTCTGGGTCTAGGCCTAATGCCAATCTCTCTTGGTCTGCTCTCAGTAAAAACTTACACTTCCCCCAAATTCAGAGCCTGTGGAACATAGTCTGTTCGTCCAAATTGTCTCCATCCTCATGGGATAGTGACTGTCCTGTGCTTTCCAATAAGCCTAGTTCTTGATGCTGTAAGTCACACAAAACCCTTTCCTTCCAAATCATTGCAATTATTGCATATGGGTATTCTGAGAATTTAGGTAATTAATATTTTCTATTAAAACTCTGAGTTTACAAAGTGCTTGTCATGATTATACATTCTAGTCAGTATGAAAAACCTTTGAGGTAGAATTTATTATTATTATCATTATTTTCATCATCATCACTATTATTATTGAATGTCAAGATAATGAAACTTAAAGTGATTTGCTCAGGACCAGTGGGTAGCTGCCCCAGGATTCTGACCTGAGTTGGTCATTCATTATTCATTCAAAAATACTATCTTTCATTAATTTTAAGATGTAGGGTCTTTTAAATTTAAATTTTAACATTTCTAAAACTGGTATGATGTGTTTAATTGGCACTGCTTTGTTTCTTAAGAGTATAAAACAAAATCAAGGTAGAATGGTGGTCCTTACAGCAGTGCTACCTTCGACGAGATGGCGTAGTGTATGTACAAGGGCTTATGAGGCGCCAGGAGCTGGCGAGGAGGGGGCACTAGAAATAAAGCTGTGAGCAACAGTCATATTTTCCACTTTTGCAGTTTCTCGTGTTTTACCTGCATCATCATACCACCCAACCCCAGCCTGTTGTAAATTGTTTTCTGTTTTGTCCCGTGTGTTAGAAGCAATAGTCTTAACAAGATTACAAGCCACTTGAGGTGCTGTGTCTGGCAGAATTGCCTTCCTTATATGCAACCTCTGATACTTTTCCAGTGTATTTTTTTCGGATGCTTATCTTGACCTTCCACACCAAATAGAAGGCCAGTCCCAAGGTGGTAGAATCACTATATTGATCCATATTTTTAAAATATTGTTTCTAGAACTTGGGAAATCACAGACATCTGTGTAGTTTTGCTATGCTGTAATGTGCCAGTATTTAGGATCTGATTCCTCAGAAGCAGAGGAGTAGTTAATAGGTAGCTCCCCACCCAGGTGTATGGCCCAAAACTATCACCATCACACGGCCAAAAACAAGACAAAGCTGAAACAGACTCTGTTTCTTTATAGCAGCATTGGTATTAGCAGCAGCCACATGATAAAATGCAGTGAGGTTCTGAAAGACAGTGCAGCAGAGAGACCTGAGTTCCAGCCTGGCCTTCTTGCTAACCTGCTGTTGGTCTCTGAACCTCCATTTACTTGTCAGTAAGATGAATGTATTAGCATGAATGATCTCCAAGTCCCTCCTGGCTTTAGCACGAGGAGGAGTGGAGGCCAGCAAGGGCTTGATTTTATTTTTCCACCATGTGCTTTCAATTAAGGGTTACCATTTGGCAGATGCTGGTGCCTAATTATAGACATGTGACCACAGTTGGAGAAGAACTGGTTCTGGAAGCTCCCACATTGGCAGAAGAAGTCATGGCTCTCACAATAATTTCTGAATCATTGTAGTAGCATGGCACAGAGGAGGCTGGTGACTAAATGCTCTGGTGACCCCCTGTATCCTGATGAAAGAAAGTACTGGAAAACCGGGAAGGATTATGGTGGAAAGATAGGATCTCCTACAGAGATCTGGGCGCCATTTCTCTGCCTGCTTCCCTCCCCAGGCCATGCTTCATGGCCACGTAGGTGACTGATATGCCATCTTCCAAGTCAGTATCATCTGAGGAATCTCAGGGGAAATCATTTCCAATAATTGAAAGTTGGGCTTGCAATTTTACTGCTTTTGTTTTCCTTATTTTAATTCTTTTTTGTTTGCTTTTTTCATTTATTTAATTTTGTTTCTTTGTGTTTATATCCAAGTTTGTTAACATACACTGAAGTCTTGTCTTCAAGAGTAGAACCCAGTGATTCATCTCTTAAATATAACACCCAATCTCATCCCAAAGAGTGCCCTCCTTAATGCCCACCATCCATTTAGCCCTCTGTCCATCCACTTCCTCTCCAGCAACCCTCAGTTTGTTCTCTGCATTTAACTCTTTAATGGTTTGTGTCCCTGACTCTTTTTATCTTATTTTTCCTTTCCATCTCTTGTGTTCATCTGTTGAGTTTCTCAAATTCCACATATGAGTGAAATCATATGATATCTGTCGTTCTGATGACTTATTTTGCTTAGCATAATACCTTCCAGTTCCATCCATGTTATTGCAAAGGAAGACTTCATTCTTTTCATCACCAAGTAGTATTGCATTGTGTATATATACTACATTTTCTTTACCCATTCATCAGCTGATGGACATTTGGGCTCTAAAAAAATAATCCAGTGAAGAAATGAGAGAAGAGATGAATAGAGACTTTTCCAAAGAAGACATCCAGATGGCTAACAGACCCATGAAAAGATGCTCAACATCACTCTTCATCAGGGAATTACAAATCAAAACCACAGTGAGAAACCACCTCACACCTGTCAGAAAGGCTAAAGTTAACAACTCAGTAAATAATAGATCTTGATGAGGATGTGGAGAAAGGGGAACACTTTTGCACTGTTGGTGGGAATGAAAACTGGTGCAGCCACTCTGGAAAACAGTGTGGCGGTTTCTCAAAAAATTAAAAATAGAACTACCTTACAACCCAGCAATTGAACTACTAGGAATTTATTCAAAGGGGAAAAAATGCTGATTTGAAGGGACACATTCACCCCAATGTTTATAGCAGTGCTATCAACAATAGCCAATTTACGGAATTCTTTTATTCAAGTTTATTTTTTACTTAGAGGGAGAGAGTGCAATTGGGGGGAATTGGGGCAGGGGAGAGAGAATATCCCAAGTGGGCTCCTGACTGCCAGTGCAAAGCTCATTGTGGAGCTTGAACTCACAAACTGTGAGGTCATGATCTGAGCCAAAGTCAGATGCTTAACTGAGTGAGCCACCTAGGTGCCCTTGTTTATTTTAATTCTTGAAGTACGATTGTACTTTGCATGTATGTGCCTTTGCTTGAAATCATGTTCCCTGGGAAATATCAGATTGTTTCACATATACAAGGCCAGATTTTCTTTCTCTGAACATCTTGCCTCTGAGAAGGGGTCAAAGTATGAGGGGTCCTTGAAACTCCTGAGTTCTGATGACTTCCAAGTTACTCTTGCTCCTTGAAGTCTATGAAGTAGAGCAAGTGATACAATCAAAAGACAGACCAAAGCCAGTCAAAAACTGGGAAGGGAATGTGAAGTTACTTTGGGCCAATGCTCCATTTTTTTAAGTTTTTACTTATTTTGAGAGAGACAGAAAGAGAGCACTCATGGGGGAGGGGCAGAGAGAGAGGTGGAGAGAAGATCCAAAAGGGTCCCTGTGCTGAGAGCCCAGAGAGCCTGATGCAGGGCTCAAACTCACAAACCATGAGATCAAGACCTGAGCTGAGGTCAGAATGCTTAATAGACTGAGCCACTCAGGTGACCAGCCCCAATCCTACATTTTAACAATGTGGTGATCTGACTTGCCCAGGATTGGTTAATCCTGGAACCTGTGCTCCTCTGCAGTCTGTTGGGTTCTGTCTCCTTCCACCAGCCCAGCTCCCAGAGCTCACAACTGTGTGAAGTGATGAGGTACAGATTTTTTGAATCACCCAAGGTCGAGGACATACACTCGACCGGCAGTGAGGTGCCAAGCTAGGAGACAAGTTTGCCCAAGATATTATCTCTGGGGCAGATGCAGGAAGGAGGTGGAAAATATGGTACATTATGGAGAAAACATTTTACTCAGTATAATTACAAAGTTAGAACATCCCCTAAGACTTCTGTATTCTTTTTATCTTCTCAAGTTAGAAAGAGAAGCGCCTGAGTGGCCCACTGGGTTAAGCGCCTGACTCTTGATCTAGGCTCAGGTCATGATCTCTGGGTTCATGAGTTCGAGCCCCGCATTGGGCTCTGCACTGATGGCTTGGAGCCTGCTTGGGATTCTGTTTCTCCTTATCTCTGACCCTCCCCTACTTGTACTCTCTCTTTCTCTCTCAAAATAAACAAATCAACTCAAGACATTTTTAAGAAAGAAGAAAAGGTGACTATGTTGCAAAGGGAAGCAGGGTAGACACAACATCAGAAACCCAGGTTGCAGTACCTGTTCCTTTAGCAGCCGCTGAGCACGACGGGAGCAGGGACCGCAATGCAGTTTGGAGGGAGATCAGAGGGGCTCTGTGCACGGACTGCCACAGACATCCAGACACACGTCTCTAATGGGTCTCCCTCTGGCATGTGGTGATGTGCGAATTTCTTTTCTTATCCTCTGCCTCTATGTCTATATGTATGTGGGATTTTTTTGACAAAGAAAACATAACAACTTGAGCAATCACGTATTGGTAGCTCCAAGCACCTGTGTTCTTGCCCCTTTTGAACAGAAATATTGGCATAATTGAAGGAGATGATATCATGTGCTTTGTGCACTGTAGTTGCTCAATAAACAGAGTTTCATTCCTCTGACCTTGAAGAATTTATTTATTTCTGTTGCCTCCATCTCTTCATCACATAAAAGGGAATGAAGATAATAAGAAGCCATAAAGCAGTCAACATTGAATATGATAAAATATGTGAAAATGCTATGGAAATGAAAGGCAATACTGTGGGATAGCAATTCTGAATACAATGATATAAAAATTATATACAAGCACTGAAATTACAATGTGGTGCTGCATAAACTGACATAAAATCGTGCATACTCCACAAGAAGGTATCACTATCTGTGCCCCAGAATGGCTAAATTTCTTTTAAAGTGATAATACCAAATGCTGACAAATGTACGGAGAAACTGGACCCCTCACATACTGCTGGCGGGAAAGTAAAGTGCTACAGCTCCTCTGGAAACCAGTTTGGCAGTTCCGCACAAAACTGAATATGCAATTACCACACGAACCAGTAATTATACTTTGAGGCATTTATCCCAGGGAAATTAAAACTTCTATTTACACAAAAATCTGCACATGAATATTCCAGCAGCTTCAGCCAAGCACAGGAAAAATCCACATGTCTTCAGTGGGTGAATGGTCAAAAACTGTGGACATGGTTCCATGAACTACACTTAGCACTAAGAAGGAAGGAGGCACAGATACAGGCAGTAACTTGGTAGGGTATTGTGTTGAGCAAATATGTACTGTGTGGTTCTATTCACTAAGCATTGTTGGAATGATAATGTCACTGAACTGGAGAACATATTAGAAATGGAAGGAGTTGGAGATTGGAGAAGAGGTGGGGGAGGGGGATGTGGTTATAAGAAGGCAACATGATGGGGCGCCTGGGTAGCTCAGTCAGTTTAGCGTCTGACTTCAGCTCAGGCCATGATCCCATGGTCAGTGAGTTCGAGCCCTTCATCAGGTTCTGTGCTGCCAGCTCAGAGCCTGGAGCCTACTTTGAATTCTGTGTCTCCCTCTCTCTCTCCCCCTCCCCTGCTCTCTCTCTGTCTCTCAAAAATGATTAAGTGTTAAAAAAATTTTTTTAAAAAGGTAACATAAGGATTCTTGTGTTGCAACTGTTCTGTTTTTGTACAGATGAGTACATGAATCTGTGCATGTAGCTACACACTGCATTTACCTAGACACACACACACACACACACACACACACACACACACTCACACACATACACACACTGGACCACAAGTAAATCAGTGAACATCTGGATAAAATCAGTAGATTTCATCAACATCAATACCCTGATTGTGACATTGTACTACAGTTTTCCAAGTTGTTACCATGGGGAAGCCTTGAAAGGTACATGGACTCACTCTGTACTAGCTGTTATAACTGAATGTGAAACAAACATGATCACAAAGTAAGTTTAGTTTAAAAAGGATGCCTACATTATTTACTCTATGAAAAGGGAGCCTGCTTTTCTAAAATATGCATAACGGAAGGTGGAAGAATACATGTGAGTCAGGGTTCAGTTGCATATAACAGAATCCACTCTATTCATTTAGGGACAGAGGAATTTAACACAGGGAATTAGGCACTTACAAAGTCATTGGAAAGCGTTGTGAGCTCTACTAATGACTCTCCAAACAACACTGTAGAACCTGCCCCCAGGAAGCTTCTGCCTCTGCCGCAGTCAGAGTCTTACTGGCTCAGGACCCACTACTGGGGCTGCTGTCATGCCTACAACGCAGGTGCTCTGTGCTCCGCATGCACTGAATGCAACATGGGCCCTGTGCCACTGCCTTTACTGATCCAACAACTGTGCTGCTGTTGGGAGAAACTGCAGATGCATCAGAAGCTCCAGCTCTGTCTCATTTCCACCTTCCAGAACTCACACTCTGCTTTGGCTTGGGAGCAGGGGGATCGCATGGGAAACCTGAGCTTTAAGGGAGCTGCACAATATGCGACTTACATTTCCATCTTCTAAAATGAAGTGAAACTACCACCAGGAATTTGACTAGAGCTCAGGGAGACATCTGCAGTACCCACCACGAACATATATCAAAATTTCTAGTGCATCTCTAGGTCAGGTGATACCATGTGTGTGTTTTGTTTTTTAATTCCTTTTTCTAAGTTTGATTTTTTTAAACCAAGAAAATATATGACAATATTAATAACATCAGAAAGCTATTCCACTTTTGAAAAGCCAAACCAAATAAGTGTTGAATGAACAAGTTTGGGGGGTGAAGGTGGGGCCACAGGGATTGGATCAAATCATTTTTAAAGTAACTTCGGAGTCTAAGAACCTAAATTTCCATGACAAATGGCCATCCCAGTCCAGAAAACTTTAGGTCCAGAGTTGAAAACTGGAATGTCTATAGTTAAAGGTAATGTAAATGAGTGAAACCAGCCAGAGAAGACAATATAAAATGGTGATGACTATGGCAAATATTCCATATCAGAAGTGGAAAGTCACTATTTTGCTCCAGCTCATTATTGTCATTTGGAAACTCAGGCCCAGAACTATCCAATGTCTGGTTTCTTTTTAATTTTTTAAAATTTTAAATAAATTATTATTTATCTTTGAGAAAAAGAGAGAGCACAAGCAAAGAAAGGACAGAGGGAAAGGAGACACAGAATCCAAAGCAGGTTCCAGGCTCTGAGCTGTCAGCACAGAGCCCGACGTAGGGCTCAGACTCACAAACTGTAAGATCATGACTTGAGCAAAATTGGATGCTTAACTGACGGAGCCACCCAGGTGCCCCTGGTTTCTTTTTAAAGGTAGAGAGGAAAGGAAGGACTTTTATGGAAGATATCCTGATTTAAAATGCTGGTTTCAATGCATTTACTTTTTGGCTTTTACTGATTATAGCTCTCTGATTGCATGTTGTTTAGGGAGTCATTCCTGGAAGTTCAAGCTAAAATACGATAAAGTCCAAGTGGAGCACCCTTGTGAGCCAGATCTATCCAGAGAGCTTTCAGCATAAAAGCTCTGTGCGAAGCCCTTTCAGCACCTGCCCCTGTGTCTTTGAGGTTCTACTAGACACTTTTCTGGACAACAGTGACTCCATTGGAGGAAGCTCAGGCTAGCTGGTGGGTGTAGCTTCCATGAAAAGAACTCATAGGCTTTGGTAACCTTCCCCACAGCATCCTTTGGGACCAAGGCAGAGATGAGTTTTGTGGCTATTTGGTGGTACATGCCTTGTTTCTGCCTCTTCTGTGCACGTCATGTCAACCATGTCAACCAGGTGAAGCACAGGATATGACATCATTCAGTATTGAATTCAGCCTTACAGCTTCACCTTCAAGTATCTTCCTGAGAGGAAACATAAAAGGATAAGGATAGGCTGCCAGGGAAAGGTAGAACAGACCATACACCAGAACTGCCATGACTTTTCCGATAACACCCATAGTGAATGCTTGACTATGTTTTCTGAGTGCCAGGCATTGCTCTAAGCACCTCACCTACATTAACTCGTTTGATCCTCACAATCACTTATAAGGGAGGTGGGTAGTTATGATTCCCATATTAAAGATGAAGACACTGAGGCACAGAGACTTCTGGTAATGTACTGGATTCAGTCTATACATCACTGGAGATCCAGGCCCTGTCTGGCCACAGCTGCTCTAGCAAAGCAGCCCTTCCTTCTTATGTGGGCATGACCCCTCAGTTTTCACTTCACATTGGGCTACCTGTCACTCAGCTCTTACCTGGGGTTCCCTTGGCCTCTAAGGGCCCTACTAGGCACTCAAGCTTGGACAAACTGGAGTTTGGGGAATTAACTCCCAGAAGTGGTCAACTTTGATCAATGGTAGGTAAGCATCTACAGATAAATTGTTCATCCCTACCCTTAGGAAGTCGTTTCATACTGCTCCTCTAAAGCTACCTAGCAAATCTGAGAAATCAGCTTGCCGTTAAACTACAATCAGCCCAGTTCTACACTTCTTTACTTCCTTACATCTGTTATATCTTCCTTACAATCCTCATATCGCCTTTCCCTGCCTCACTTTCCCTCTCCCTCATTCATGCTGCAGTAGGATCACACTCCCTAGTGAAGCATGAGCACATAATCTTGTGCCTTATGCTCTGGTTCTAGGACACCTGGCTAGGACAAGTAACTCACCCAAGGTTTCAGTGAGTAAGTGCCAGTGCCAGGATTATGGTCTGTCCCCATGGTTTGTGCTGTTTGACCACTCAGCTTCGTCCTTCTCAAGGAAGAACATCAAACTCTAGGTTGCAAAGCTCATGTCATCTTTCCTTTAAATATTTTTTAAATGTTTATTTATTTTCCAGAGAGACATAGAGTGTGAGTGGGGGAGGGGCAGGGAGAGAAGGAGACACAGAATCCAAAGCAGGCTCCAGGTTCTGAGCTGTCAACACAGAACCCAAAGTGGGGCTTGAACCATGAACCGTGAGATCATAACCTCAGCTGAAGTCAGATGCCTAGCTTACTGAGCACCCAGGAGCCCCAAAGTTCATGTCATCTTTAAAAAAAGCTTCTTCCAGGGTGCCTAGGTAGGTTGGTTAACTGTCTGACTCTTGATTTTGGCTTAGGCCATGATCTCATCATTCATGGATTCGAGCCCCCCGTTGAGCTCTATGCTGACAGTGTGGGGCCTGCTAGGGATTCTTTCTCTCTCCCTCTCTCTCTGCCCTTACCCTGCTCTCTCTCACTCACTTGCTCACTCTCTCTCTCTCTTAAAATAAATAAATAAAAATTAAAAAAAATTAAAATAACTTCTCCTTAACTACGGAGTATATTGCTGCAATTTCCTACCTTTCTACAAGCTTAAATCTAACCTTAACTTTGCTAAAGCCTGGGCACTGAAAATTTCCCACATAAACTGCTAACCTTGCTTATTCTATATCACCCGACTAAAGGATGCCAGCTCTGAGAGGGCGAGGTATACTTGACTGCAGTGGGAGAAATCTCATCAGCTTGTAACATAAAGTCATTTAATGATGGCCACAAAGCTGTGATTTGGAGTATAGCTTTACTTAGGTTGGGAAATTATCCCAACATTTCTCAAAAAAAAAATTACTGTGTTCTTATTATGAACCAGATACAAGGCCAAGTACAAAGAATGCAACTGGGTCAAATACCCTTGTGCTCATAGAAAGCTCATTCTAGTGGAGAAGAAGCTATATTAAGAAATAATAGCAGTGTGACCAAGTGCTATCACCTGCATTGTCCCTAATGAACTTTTATTTTTTCAGAGGACTTGGTCTTTGTTTATTTGCTCAATTAAAAAACTTCAAGTAAACAAGTAATGAGGATGCTGATATTTTCTGAAATATGGGACATCCTAGATCTGTGTACGGGCTACTCAGAAAGAATAAGCAGAAGCACAATGTATTGGATCTTATCCACTGGTAAATCACATTCAACTACCAATCCAATAATAAAGACTGGCACCTATCAAGTTCTTGCTCCATGTCAGCCTTTGCAAAGCCTTGGCCTATTTTAACTCTCTTGAGTCTCACAAGGTTAGACACTATTAATTCTTCCTCATTTTACAGGTTAGAAACTAGAGCACAGAGAGGTTAGGTACTCAGTCTAAGGACACACAGAAAGCAGGGTAGAACACGCACCTGGGTGTTGTGAGCTTGGTTGCAGTCACCCTGAGATCTGATTATCTAAAACCTTCAGTGGTTGGAGGTCTTCTAACTTCTCTTAAGAATTATTTCTGACTTTCTTTTCAAAACTATTCCATTAACCTTTTAGAAATAATTTTGAATTTCTTCATGCATAACCTCTTGCAGCGATGAGAATAATATTGAGTGTCCAATCTGGGAAACTTTTGAGAATGAAAGGGGAGCACTGTTAATAATTAAGCCAGGATAGCAGGTGAAACCAGGACTGTTTAAAATAAGCCAAAATTGAGGCATCTGTGTGGCTCAGTCAGCTAAGTGTCCGGCTTCGGCTCAGGTCATGATCTCACAGCTCGTGGGTTCGAGCCGCACATCGGGCTCTGTGCTGACAGCTAGCTCAGAGCCTTGGAGCCTGCTTCAGATTCTGTCTCTCCCTCTTTTTCTGACCCTCCCCTGCTCACACTGTCTCTCTCTCTCTCTCTCTCTCAAAAATAAATAAAAACATTAAAAAAAATTTTAAATAAGCCAAAATGAAGAGTTACCTCAACATAAACATTTGCCCCCAGAGAGAAACAGCAGAATTCATGCCATGCTACATAAACAGTGTAAAATCCTGAAAACCTGTCAGACTATTACAGAGCTAGTAGAAGGAATCAAGGGCTCCTTAGAATGGAATCCTTCAAAGTCTTTCCATTTCTTTAAAGATATTTCAAACTTCTTAGGATGTCACAAAAGGTCCCTTATTATCTGGTTCCTGCCTCCTTTCCTATCCTATCTCCAAATTCTTTCTTCCTTCTCGATCCCACATTCTGGTTATTTTGGGTTATGTTAAATGTTCCATTCTTTCCACACTTCTGTGTCTCATACATGCCATTGCCTTTTTTTAGAATTCCATTTACCTTGCTGTCCACGTGGCGAACTCTTATGCACCTTTGAGGAACCAACTAAGAGCTGACCTATTTTCTTTCATTAGAATCTTTCACTAGAATCTTGCATAAAAGCCTGGATCAAAGTTATACAAATAATACACAGTAAAGCCAAGAGGTTTACTTGGATTTAAGTGGCTTCAAAGTCAGGTGGCCTTGCTCTCAAAGGATGAAGAAGAAGGAAGTTTTCAGGCAGGAAGTTGGGGGAGGAGAGGTCAAAACCCAGACCAACAGAACAGCATATAAAAAGGTAGGGAATTGAGGGGTGCCTGGGTTGGTTCAGTCATTTGGGCATCCAACTTTAGCTCAGGTCATGATCTCACAGTTCATGGGTTTGAGCCCCGTATCAGGGCTCAGATCCTGGAGCCTACTTCGGATTCTGTGTCTCCGTCTTTCTCTGCCTCTCCTCCACTCATGCTGTCTTTCTCTCTCTTTCTCAAAAATAAATAAACATTTTTTTTTAAAAGGTAGGAAATTCAGGAACATTATGATAGAAATAGGACAGGAAACCCAGAGAAGCAGGAGATGGAGCTGGCAAGGAAGAGGGGGTCAGGCTGTGTAGGGCCTTGAATAGTAGAATGAGCCACACGCTCTGCCAAAGGTGGTCCTACTCTAGATGGTTGCAAAGATGCTGTTTCTCAACTGTTTTCCTAAGAGTATCAGGTCGCTCCCGAGATGGAACTATCAATCTCTCTTGTATACCATAAAAAAGAAAATAGCCTCTCCATCTCCATTATTGCTTTGATTAGAAAAATATTATTAACCTTTCAAAAACTTAACATTTTGTTTTCTTGGAGTTTGGTTAAGGTCCTACACTTATCTTGAAAATGCTAGTTTCTGCACTTTTTTTAATTGAAGGGCTTTAGGGCAAATTCAATTAAGTTGTGGTATATGAACTGAAACTTGAAATATATTAAAAATATTCCACTGCACAGTTCACCAATTACCCAATTTCTAATTTGAGTCCCATTGTCATTCCAAATTTGCACTAAAACTCAGAAGTTATACTCAGAAGCACTGACTGAGGGCTTCAGCAATCACAAATATGTCCCAAATGCATATGGGCTTACTTAAAGACAATCAGTCTAAAATAATTCCAATCCCAACTTTTACTTAGAGAATCACAAGGCTCTGAGGGACCTCAGAGATCTTCTTTCAAACTCTTCCTCTTATAGATAAGCAAACTGAGGTTTAAAGAGGATGAGCCATTCAATAAAGATAACAGAGCTAAGGGCGGAAATGGGACCTGAGCATTGGCTGTCCGAGAACTCACTGTCTTGGTGTTGGTTGGCTTTCTACATCTCTTCCTCGGTGACATTCACTTTATAGAGAACCTGTAATAAGGGTCCTAATGTTTTAGGCTGCTGGTGCAGTGAAGGAGACAATTAGGGAGGAAACTGTCACAGCCCTGATCTGAGCCTTGTTCTCATCCCAGCTCCTTACAAACTACAGGATCTCTGTCACAGGGTTCATATTTTATGCCAGCCAGAGTAGGATCCAGGCCCCTCCCATGCAACATGCTCCCAGATTGCCTCTAGAACTATCTCCCCTCAATGGCCAGCCCAGGAGGATAGAGTTTGAGGAGAGGAAGGGGGTGAAGGAGGTATGAGGCTCTAGATCCCTATTTAAGTCACTCCATGTACTAGCAATACCAAAATGCACTTCAAGGCTAAATTGGAATTATCTATTAGCAATTGTTTTTCATTAGCCACTGCTGTCTGCCTCTTGTTAGCAAAGCCAAAGCTGAGCTGCTGAACAGCTGCTCCATATCTCCACACAATTGTTAGGGCAAATGTCCATAAATTATTATGCAAATTTGCTGACTGTGATTATGTTGATATAATGGTTCTCAATTGAATGTACTAAATGCCACGTGTCAGGAATTTTTTAGGCAGATGTATCCATATCTCATCCAGAAAAATGCTTTGCAGGAATTACTAGGAAGAACTCATAACATGGAGGACAGTTGTAAATTTTCCTCTGTTTAATAAGTATTATTGCAATTACATATTTTTAATTAAAATAAAATGTTTAGAAAGAGAATACAATACTGGTAATCCCATCATTTGAAACAACTATTTATTCCATTTCTGTCTATTGCTTTCCAGGCTTGAAAATTATGCTTGAAAATTTAAAAACCATCATGAATTTGTTCTTTCACAAGTTTGCTTATAAAACTTAATACATAAAAAGCTTTTGTGCTAATTTCTAGCTTTTACTTATTACTTTAAGTCTAATATTCTATCAATATGATGTACTATAATTCATTGTGATAATATTTCTCTTTTAACTTTGTTCTATTATATATTGCTGCCATAAATATATGTATGATTTTTGTTTGTTGGTATAGAATTCTTTCCTTAGGAAACATTTTCATGTTTGGACTAGAGACATGAACATGTTTATAGCACTTGGTGTACATTATACTACTGATTTCCAAAAGGAATATACTATTTTGCAAGGCCATCCATACTATGTGTATTTGTCACTTTTCCAAGAATCTCACCATTTTGTCTGTTATTTATTTATTTTAAAAACTTTGCTGCTTTACAAAATTGTAAAATGCACTTAGGTTACTATATGGCATTTATTTTATCAACTGATTGATTGATTGATTGGTTGAGCTAGTTCAACAAGAACTATTTATCAAATGGATGGCTTGCTAGAAGCTGGAGAACAGAAAACAGGTGAAGTCTTGTGCCCTAAAGAGACCTCAGCATGGAAGTTAGTGGCACAGCACAGCATTTGTAACAGTGTTTTCAGAATAGTGGTACAGTTATACACAGGGCACTGTGACAGTATGGAGAGAGTGGCATAACTTGAGTCAGAGGTATAGAAAAGGATTTCAGAAATGAAGAGATGAATAGGAGACATAGGTATTCTAGGAAAAGAGCCACGGAAGAATGATGGGCAAAGTCCAGGTGGGAGCTTGAGAGGGAACATCAGCTTGGAAGAGCCATGGCTCCAGCTGGAGAGATCTACAGGACCATCATGTCATATGCCTGCAACATGGGCTGCTTTGAATTAAATGGTGAGAGAAGTGACAGGCATATTAGTTAGTACTATTTTGGTTTCAACTGTCATAAATGTCAAGTAGAAATAACTTAAGCAAGAATGAGGAGGTAGAGAGGAAGGGAGAGAATTATTTGTCATAAAGAACCGTGGTTTCTCAGCAAGACTAAGGGCAGCAATATGTCAAGTCTTAGAAGCAACTATTATCAGAAAATTTAGACCCTGACAAACATATCTCTCCTCTATCCTCTCTGTTTCTCTCCAGATCTCTCTGTCTCTCCTCTCTCCCTCTCTCTCTCATCTCTCTCCTTCCCAACATTCTTCCTTTGTCAGTTTACATGGCAAAAAATTCAACCTCCAGCAGCTTTACAGCATACAGTTTAGACATTTAAACAGAGACTGACATCCTTTCTTGATTCTAGATTGAAAGTTTACAGGGAAGTCCTCTGACTGCTCTGCTTGAATCGGAGACCCACCTATGAAACAGTTTACTGAGGCTGTGAACACAGAGCATCAGAGTTCTTTAAGAACATGAAAACTCCTGTTGACAATATGATAGCTCCAGGAAGGAGTGACCATTCCAAAAAAGGGATAAGTGACTATTGAGATGCTAGGAAAACATAATCACCATCATCATCATCATCATCATCATCATCATCATCATCATCACCAACAGTTGTCTATTATTACTAAAGAGAATGTCTAAGGTACCATCATTAATAACACTGAATAATATGCAAGGATTTTCATTTTTCTATAGGCAATGCAGCTTTGTTAATTGGCCAAAGTTTGTATCTCCTACTTTTATATTTCTCCACTCTTTTGTTTGTACTGGAGGATTTGGTTTGCATGGTCCACTTTTGGGGTAGAGAAGAATAAGGGAATGGAGTACCTCCTATGTCTTCAGTGTTGGCACAGCACTGAATAGATAAAGATAAACTATTACATTGTAATTGTACCCTGCCTTGACCTTGATCTTGGAGAAGACACTGTGGGGTCCAAATGCCTTGGCCTCTGGCCACACAGTCTGATTGAAAGACTTACCCAAGTTGGACCAGAGTCATTCCAAGGGGGCTGCTCTATCTTCTCTTCTCTTGAGCTTGTCTCAGCCTCTTTTTTTTTTAATGTCTTATATTTATTTTTGAGAGACAGAGAGAGACAGTGCAAGCAGGGGAGGGTCAAAGAGAGAGGGAGATACAGAATCTGAAGCAGGCTCCAGGCTCTGAGCTAGCTGTCATCACAGAGCCCGATGCAGGGCTAGAACCCACGAACCATGAGATCATGACCTGAGCTGAAGCCGAACACTTAACCAATTGAGCCACCGAGGCATCCCTCAGCCTCTGTCTTGATATGGAGCAAAGTTGACCCCTTTCTCTTTCTCTAATCCCACTCCTTTTTAGTGTTTTCCCAATAAGTGTAAACAATAAATCCAATTTGCATTAATTGATGGTTAAAAAATAATAAAGAAAAATCTAAAGAAATTTTGGGCCGGAGTTTGAAATAAGCAGATTCCTTCTTTTTCTTCTTCTTCTTCTTCTTCTTCTCCTCCTCCTCCTCCTCCTCCTCCTCCTCCTCCTCCTCCTCCTTCTTCTTCTCCTTCTCCTTCTTCTTCTTCTTCTTCTTCTTCTTCTTCTTCTTCTTCTTCTTCTTCTTCTTCTTCTTCTTCTCCTTCTTCTTCTCCTTCTTCTTCTTCTTCTTCTTCTTCTTCTTCTTCTTCTTCTTCTTCTTCTTCTTCTTCTTCTTCATCTTCTGCTGCTGCTGCTGCTTCTTTTGTTTCTGCTTCTGCTTCTTCTATATTAGAATAATCACTCTGGCAGCTGCAGATAATGGATTGCTGTAGATTGAGGTTAGAGGCAGCAATACCAGTTAGGAAGATTGTTCTATTAATCCAAGTGAGAAATGATGAAAGTTTGAACTAAGACAGTGATCTTGGAAATGGTGATGAGGAGATAGACATTAGATATTAATAAGACTTGATAAATCATTTAGGAAGCTTTTTGCAGAAACTGATAGGAAAATAAATAGTACAAACTAGCCTCAGCAATAAATAAACTCCTTTGTTGATAAGATATTAAGTCCAGAAAGAATTTAGACTTCAGAGATGTTTATCATCATTCCTACTCTGTATGTCTACTTACTTTTCTGTGCCCACTTGATTTTGTGTTGATTTTATTCTCAAGATAGTAGCAAGATTGTTATAGTAATTCTAGATTATCCATGTATAAAATCACTCATAAACAGAATTATTTCCAGAAACCTGCCCATCAAATAGGGACAAAATTTCCCATAAGCTTTTAAAAAACTTTTCTTGGTTCTCATTATCCTAGATTGGGTCATGTGCCCATCCCTGAATCAGTCAGTGGCAAGGAAAATGGGATTATTGTTAGGCCAATAATGAACATTCCTTAAGTTGATGGTGAGATTCATTTCCCCAGAAACAAGTGGGCAGCATGTGTGTTTGTAGGGGGAATGGGTTGGGTGATAGGGTAGTAGTTATTCCCAAGATTTCTTTATCATTCCCAAAAACCAGAGACCACCAGGGAGATCGAGTCACCCATGCAAAAGCAAAGGGCTTTATTATGGGTTTAGGCTGGCCGGACCTAATTCGGGCTCACAGACTTTACCAGCGCAGTGGATCCATGCTGAGAGCCTCCAACAAAGGTGGGGCAGGGCCTTTATGGGTTTGGGAAGGGGGAGTTACAGGAAATTGTGACACAGGTACAGGGGTCCAATCATTATTATACAATATTATTGACAGCAGGTTTAACCATTCACATAGCCCAGAGTATTCGTTACTTTTGGTGGGACCCAATCACAACATTTAGAGTGTTAACCAATTACAGAGTGGACCCAGGACCCAGGACCCTCACTAGGGTGTAACTAGCCTCAAGCAATAAGTGATCACCTATAGCTTCCATTTCTAGGCCTGCCCTTAGAAATGTTAAGGGTGTTAGCTGGCCTTTCCTGATTGCATGTTACAAGGGTGGTCCTCCTGCCTTGGGCAATGTGTGCCCTTCTATTATCTAATGATTAGAGTCAGTTTGGTTCAGACCTGCGTCCTTACAGTTAGAAATCTGAACAAAATCAGAGTTTTCTCAAAATAGAGGAGGGTAACATATATGTGCAGTAAAAAACCAACATTGTTCAATGCAACCGGCAATTGTTTTGATGTGGGCAAGTGAAAGGATCAGCCACCACAATTTTCAGATTTACTAAACTGATTAAGCAGACTTACCAGAAAAAGAAATGAAATAGGATAAACAGATTTTGGCAGAAGATCAGTTTTGAAGGGTATGAGGCATATCTATGTAAAGATATGAAGTAGACAGCTGAACATACAAGTTTAAAGCTAAAGAATGAGTTTAGGTGACAGATATATATTCAGATATTATTGGCATATGAAAGTTATATAGCACACAGGTGCATTGTGAGGTCATTGTTGGACAAGATTACCCAAAGAAGTATGCAGAGTGAGGAGAGACAAAGATAAGAATTCATCCTCTGGAAAAGGCCAAAGTGTAAGGTTGGAATTAACAAAATTCATTTGCATATCAAAGAGGTGTTTCTTGAATTTGGATAGCTGGTGCAGTGTACAGTTCTACAAAACTAAATGATTTCTTAGCTCCATATGACAGCTCATTATTTTTAAAGCAACGTTCTTCCCCACAACAAAATTCACTTACACTAAAGAATATGGAAAGGATTTTGGAGTTAGCAGCAATGAGATTTGACCTAAAGTATTAAATACTTCATAGATTGTAAAAGTGTTTGGAATCCTTTTATGACACAAATAATCAACTACAGTTAATAGGC
This sequence comes from Suricata suricatta, assembly GCF_006229205.1. Classification (NCBI taxonomy): domain Eukaryota; kingdom Metazoa; phylum Chordata; class Mammalia; order Carnivora; family Herpestidae; genus Suricata; species Suricata suricatta. The sequence goes on along the minus strand of NC_043700.1, from coordinate 35,044,474 downwards.
CAGTGGCTTCTCTTGGTATGAAGAAATCTTTGGTGAACTTGTACTTGGTATCTTTGCTTTTAGCTGTAACAAATTAAGCTTGCCAATCTTATAAGAAGGGTTTAGCAAAAGCTCAAAGAATATTGAGGTCAAATCCAACTGAAAATATGGGGATCTCATTCTACCAAATCCAAAGTGAAAGTAAATACGTGTAGAGAGAAAAATCATCTGAGTTTGCTAGATTTCCAGGGGCTATGAGGACCCTAATCCTACCCCCACCAGCTACCCCCCAACAGTGCTGGAGTGAAGAAAACCTCTCTCTTCAGTGTGCATGCCCATATGCAAGAAACATTGCCCTGCTTACCCGCTGACCAGGCTGCGAAGAGGGTAGGGCCAACAAAACCCTGACTGAGGGAAAGTTAAGTAGCTGTCCCAACTTCAGACCTTTCCAGTTCCTTATTTAGAGGACAAAGGATATCATGAATGATGCTACTAAGAAAACATTGTTTTAAAGCTAGACAGAAATAGCCAAAGGGTCAGTTCTGAAAAGTGCCTTAGGAAATTTAGAAAAAGTTTAAAGATGAGGACTTTCTACCTCCTTGGGTTGGGGGTGGGGGCAAGATTCAAGGAGCTCCAGGCTTTTCTTTCCACCCTAGGAGTTCTGTGTGGTTTTGTTGTTGATAGGCACTGAGCTGGATGGTAGGAGCAAAGGACTGGGAAACCCAATGTCATTACAGCTCATCTGCGCTTTGCCATGTGACCTTGCATGTGACCTTGCCATGTGACATTTCCTTGGGTTGGCTTTCTCCATTTGGAAACTAAATGGGTGGGATGACTCTCTGAAGGAGAGTCAGTGCAAGGGTGGAGCAAATTACCCATTTCCACAACCTGGCTTAACTATCTCTATGACCTTGAGAGATATTAGTTAACCTCCTTGTACTTGAAGTTCTATTCTTATCAAAGAATTTAGGGCCTCCACTCCCCCAGAATAGTGCCTGGTTCAGAGTGAACATCATGTAATGTTGGCTACTTCTAGTCCATCTTCAATTTTGTGTAAATCCAGGGTTCTAGAACCAGCATTTAGCATGGCTATTTTAGCTCATATCAGTATTCCTAGGAATTAAAATACTTCTATAGATAATGGACATATCTTGGGAATACTCCACAGCCAAAAGCCCGTGTTACTAAGCTGCCTTTTTATTATTTTTAAGTATTTCTAAATCCTTTTAGGCAGATTGTTTTCAAAATAAGGTAAAGAATTTCAATTAGGCTTTGCAATATCTTGTAAAACTGTGCCCTGAAGGATTCTCTCCTTTGTATTAAATGTTGCTATATTAGAATTAATTACCAGAAGAGCTGGATGAGAGTCCACTGGCTGCTTGATGGGAACTGTCATTGCCCCTGGCTCAATAACCCCCACACTCCAAAGTGAAGTCTACTTTAATTGCAGGGGGATGGGAAGAAGGTGGTGAGCTACCTTCAAGGGAGAGAATGCTTCTTAAACCTTTCCACCACCAAGAAACATGGCATATTAGGTGTCATCATTCATTCATTTTCATTCAGTCATTCCTCCCCCTCCTTCTTTGACAACCCTTTAGTTGTTGATATTACAAACCTCAAGATTAGGAGTGTGCATGAGAATTGCTTGTGGGGACTTGTTAACATGTAGATGCCAGTCTTTTTCTTATGATTTAGTAGAACTGGATTGAGGCCAGCCATCTGCCGTTTAACTAGTACAGCAGAAGAGCTGGGCTTCCACTTGGAAAACACTTCTTAATTGTGAGACATGGTGAAGCCAACACAGGACAGACCATTTACAACACACACAGAAAAAGTACTTCATGACTCTCTAAATCAATTTTCTTTAAGTATTTATTCAACATTGAATCTATGACATTTATTTGGTGATATATTTATTTGGAAGAATATGCAATTAATATGTTTATTAATATTCAGGGAAGATCTACCTAATAATTCATTTCTACAGTCTACAGTCAATTTTGTGCTGTGAAGAAAGCTCAGTGGACAGGATTATAACATGCATTATTCTGATTTGGAATTTAGATTTTGAATGTTAATTTCAGAGGACTATCATCTGATTTATCTTAGATTTTCATGTGCAACATGCAAGTACTTAATTTCTAATTTCCAATTTACCTTTGAAGGCACTCTGGAATGCAAGACCAATTAACACTTCACTAGTTATCCAATAAGTCCCTGTGGAAACCTGAGTTAATTGGCATTGTAATTCCTATTTATTGCAGTGATATTTTAATATTCTTTTCAGATTGGCATGAGTGGTTGCCCATTTCTTCTTCCCATAATATAATCAGGTGGGACTACTGGATATGTGTAGGAAAGAGGTTAAAAAAGGAAAGTCAGGGACTCAAACTAGAGTCTAGATACTGTCAAAGGTCACAGTCAGTGACTCAGAATGGCGCTGTTATTCAAGTATATACAAGGTGCTGGATGTCAAAGCCACTACAAGTCCCTCAGGAATAGATGGTGACAGCGGGCTCAGTGTGGGCTCTTCATTTGGGAAAAAACAAAAAACAACAGCCAAACAACAACAACAACAACAAAAAACCCCCCAAAAAAACGAGTCAGCAATTAGTACTCTAAGGGAGTAAGATTCTCGGAAGGGATACTTGCAGACTCTCAGAAGAGTCAGCCAGGTGTCAGGGCCCCATCACTGGCCTTAGTGCAAGGCAGAGCCCAGTCCTACAGTGACCAGCAGGAGCTCAGATGCAAATGATATGTATCAAGGTTGCAGAACAGTTGATACCTAGGAGTTCAGGGTTCAATCTAAGACCACATTTGGGCAGCTGGCCAGAGCCCACTCACAATCCCTTTAAAACTATTCTATCTGGATCAGGATTGTCTCAGGATATAGGAAGAATTATCTCAGACTTTAAACAACTGCTCCTAGTTTCAATGGCTAGGAAAAAAATAAGTGGGTAACCCCAAAGAATAAGATTACATGAAATCTTTAACTTGTTTGGAGGCTAAATGCTGATCACAGAAATAACTTCCAAAGCTCAAATATTAATGGAGTGGTGTGATCTTCAGGTTTACATACAGTTACATCCTCTTTAGAATCCTGGAAATGTGTATGACATTGAATTCTGGCTCCCACACTTGCAGCATCTCTCCTCTTCACTTCAGAGCAATAATTCTTATAGAGGCCCTGTGCTAAGTGTAATGTGTGTGTGCATGTGTGCGTATTTCTGACTTCACATGATAACCTTAAGACTTAGCACTGGTACTTCATTATATGGTGAGCAGGATAAGTCTTGGTTAAGTAACTAAATCACAAATGAGTAGTGTAGCTGGGATCTGGACTGTCAATCTAACTATAGCTACTGCCACTGGCCACGTTGCTCTGCTGTTGAAGGTTGCATTGTGTATAGAGCATATAGTGAAGGCTCTATCATCTATAAAGTATATAGTGAAGGTTATATCCTGTGTAGAATATATAGGATGGTTAAGGGAACACAGAGCGGGGAGAAGATGGAGCTCGAAGTGGCACATCTGCCTTAGTAAACTTTCCTAATTCACCTATCTTCCATTCACTCACAAAAAAAGTAGCATGTTTTCTATGCCCCAAGCATTGCTTTTGTAAATGAAACAAGCAAATATTTCTGTCCTCATAAAGCTTAAATGACAGTACAAGGTAGAGATGATAAACAGTGAACCTAATAAATACATTGCAAAATACAATACAACCTATTATTACAAATTACAAATTAAATACAAAAGTAAATCTAATAAAAGCAAACATTATATTGTTTGTTAACAAAGGATAAGTCTTATGAGAAAAAAAGTATGATGATGGAACATCCAGAGTGTGAGAGTTTTACATAGCAGTTTTAAAAACAATGGTCAGGATAGACTCAGATTCATTGGGAGGGTGATAATTAATTTAAAAAAGAAAGAAAACACTTGGAGGAAGTGAAGGAGGTTGTGAAGCAGATATCAGAGAAGAAAATTCCAAGCAAAGGACCTGGAACGATGCCAAAGCCTAGAAACTAGATCTGACCTGGGACATCTGAAGAGTAGCATGTGGCCTTGTGTCCAGAGTAGTTGGAGGAGACTGAACTCAGAGATGGTGGGCATGGAAGTCTCGAAGGGCCTCTCTTAGACTGTTGTAAGGGATTTAGCTCTTGCTTGGTAGGAAATGCGTAGCCATGTCAGAGTCTCAAGAATAAGAGTGACATGACCTGAACTCGCTTTTTAAAAGGGTTGTTCTGGCTGTCATGTTGAGAATAGACAGCAGAGAGGCCAGAGTAGAAGCAAGGAGATCCATCTTATGAGGCTTTCATCATATCCAGGTCAAAGTGCACAGTGGTTTGACCTGAGATGGGATAATGGCTGGTAGAAAATTGGTCAGATTCTGGATTTATTTGAAGGGTCGCACCAGCAAACTTTCTTGATGCATTTGACGTGGGATGTGAGAGGAGAAGGAGCCAAAGATGACTCCCAGGACATGGGGATGAGACTCTGCAAGAATGCTATTATGTCGTCTGCAATAGGAAATACAATGACCTTAGCAAATTTGGGGTCAACATTACATACTCACATTGGGTCACATTAAGTTTGAAACAAAGAAAATGTTTTCTTTTCAATTAAATGTCTTTATTTATTTTGAGGGAGGTGGGGAGACGGAGAGAGAGAATCCCAAGAAGATTCCCCACTTACAGTGCAGGGCTCTATTTCATGAACTGCAAGATCATAACCTGAGCTAAAATTAAGAGCTGAGACACCCAGGCTCCCTAAGACATTCAGACAAAGTTTTGAAGTATCCCATTTGATATATGGGCCTGGAGTTCAGGAGACACCTGAGCTGAACATATGAAGTCCAGGACTCATCAGCTTATGGATGATGTTATCAGGAAAGCACCCCCAGGAAACAGTGAAACACCCAAAGGCTTTAAATAAAAAGAATTTAATAAAGGAGCTATTTACAGAGATGTTGGCAGGATTAAAGGGATTTCCAAGGTATGGTGTTCATCAAGGGAGCAGCAAAAGATGGAAACTACCACTTGTAAGTCTCAGGGTGAAATTGAGCGGGCACAGTGTTCTCAAAACCCAGGGAAAGGGAGACCCATGGAAAACTTCATCTCCTACAGTTATCTTATACCAGCCAGAGTCAGAAGTCAGCCTGCTGGGGGAAATGTCTACCAGGACCTGCCTCTTGGGCAAAGTGGGTGGAGAAAGGAGGTGGGATTGAGACAAAATAGAGAATCAAAAACACAGATTATGTATACAGCCTTAGGCTAAACAAAATCTTTCGGGGAGTAAAAAAAATAGTGAGGAGAAGAGGAAAAAGGACAGAGCCTCGGGCTTTCCATTGTTAAGTGGTTTGGAAGAAGAAGAAAGAACTAGCAAAGGACATTACACAGAAATAGCCTTGGGGTGGAATGGGCAGCAGAAAGTATGTAATCCTGGAAGCCACACAGGGTGTGATCGGTTGATGTGTTACCTGAGAAGCAGGCTGAGAACAGACCCTTGGATTTAGCAAATGGTAATTATTGTTGTTCTTGACAAGAGCCAATGAAGTAGTGGAAGTGAACACTTAATGGCATGGCATGACAGGAATTTCAGACAGCAAGGTTAAAAAAAATTTTTTTTGTGTGATCTAGGAGTTTTGATGCAGAGGAGCAAATCCATCAGACAAAAGATAGGGGAAAAAAGAGTCAAGAGAAATATATTGGAAATGCATAAATAACATCATACTTTCATGATAATGGGAAAGATCCAGTGGAGAGGAAGAAAGAGATGACTGGGAAAAAGAGTAAGTGGAGGTGGGGGGGGGGGTTGGTGGGGGTGGATACCTAGAACGATGTCGATATCTTGTCTTAGTTCATGTTTCTTCTGTGGAAATGGGGTCAGCATATTCCTGAAAATTCTTCCAGAATCAACCTTGAGGGGTTGTTTGGAGAATGAATGAGAAAGGGGACTGTGAGGCAGCCTCCACCAACGTCAGGGACTGTCTCTGTTAGCACTTACAACCTCCCCACCTGGATCTCCGAGCACCTATCATCTCCCCACTTGGCACTTGGCAGCTGCAAGGCACTAGGCACTGAACTTCAGAAACATTAACTTGAATCTTCACAACAACCAAGAGCTCTATCATTAATTTCTGGGTTGGAAAAGCTGTGTGGCAGTGTCTCACAGAGATTAAGGAATTTACCAGCCATAGCTCATAGGAGGCAGAACCAAAATGCAAATCGCAGTCTTTATTACAAAGCCTTTATTCTATTCTGCCTGCCTGGCCACCCTCATATTCTATTCTTCTTTCGCTGTATCT
>NC_043700.1:35020870-35038085 GCF_006229205.1 Suricata suricatta | reverse complement strand
GCATTCATTCTGGACTCACCATCAGATGTGGGCCACAAAGGACTCTCTTGATCACTTCAAAAGTCTCAGCTAGTCAGGTGTTAAGATTCTTTGACACATGATGTGAGGCTTGTCAAATACAGCTTCACAGACAGAAACGAAAAGTAGAAAGCAGAGGAAATAACTGTTTTCAGAGAGCAACCTGGCTGGGATAGGAAAGAAATGTCAAGTTTCAGAAATACATTGCATCTTTTCTGGGTTGTGAAGCCAAAATGTGCTGGCATGTAATTTTCAATGACAAAGGACTCACAACTTGTAGCATCAGGGAGAAATTTTACTTCCACTTGTTCCTGGATTTTAAGTACCATCTACAGAGTGAACACTTGGTGTGAGGTAGTAGATAATGATGAACAAAACTAGCTATGTTGATCTTTCTAGAAATTCTCTTCCTATACATCCAAACCTGCTGAACTGGTATGAAAATTAGAAAAAAGAGGGGCACTTGGTATGTTTTATACAGTGATAAGGTTTACAATCCAACCAAGAGACACCTTTCTCTTCTTATCCTCCTTAAAAATGGCCAAAGCATCTACCATCTGAATCAGTAATTGTGTGCATGAATTTCTCCAAGTGATTGGTTTCATGGGCTACTGCCATGGAGCATCGCTCACCCCATCTCTACACTTCTGAGAATGTCTGAATGATGGACAATTGCTCTTATCACAGTATAATATTAAGAAGTGTAATAAACAGAAAATACTACACAAAATGCCAAGAGAATAGACTCCAAGAAGAATGTCATAATTCCTACTTACATTTGGCTATAAACCCTATTTACTCCAGCTATCTCCATGGAAAATGCAGTCCTTTCCAGGTGACCATTCAAAGCCCAGAGATGCACTTCACTCAGTTTGTGGGTTCCCACCTCTCAAGACACACATGGATTTCATGCTCTCTCATTTCTGCTCTGCCACGGGGACAGTAACCTCCTTATTCCCAGGGCCCGGTGGATTTCTAACATGCCATAAATGCTACTTCTGGGTGAAGAACCTTCTCAAGTGTGACTCAGGGAGGTCCTATGGCTGCTGCCGAGAAGAATCTGTGGGCCACTGAAAGATCTCCCAATGCCTCGTCAATGCTTTTCCATGGAACTAAATCTTTTTCCACCCCAAGAAGATAAAAAAAACTCATTTCCTAGTACTCTGCCACCATATTGCTTTTTCTGTTTCCACTCCATTCCTGCCATTTGTTCTTTGACTTCCAGAGGGATGCTTTTCATTGAAAACCTCACCAAAGTGCTTCCTGAGCTGTAACCTCTATACTTTGGGCTGATACGTTACTGAGTTTAGCTACTGTCTTCATTCCATCTACCCTAGAACTTCTGGTGTGGGGACAGTAATCTGCCTTCCCCTTCCTCATGTACCCAAAGGCCTGAGAAATTCAGTAGGTTTTGACAAAAGGGCTTAAATATCATAGATCAAAAACTTTTACACTGATCCCCTTAGTAGGATATAATTAGGTGGGAAAAAAAGGAGCAGGAAATGGAGGAAGAGAGAGAAAGAAGAGGGAAGAAGAAAGAGAAGGGGGAGGAGAAGGTAAAAATAAGTAGAAAAGGAAGAGAAAGAGGAAGAAGAGCACATCAAGGTTTTTTGTTTTGTTTTGTTTTGTTTTGTTTTGTTTTGTTTTAAGTGTTAACTTCCAAATTTGAAGAGGAAAACCTTGTAGGCAGGATCATAACCAGCAAGCACATATAATTGGAATTGGTCCCTCAGTTCCTCCACAGGCTGGTTAAGAACACACAATAAGGGGCACCTGGGTGTCTCAGTCTGTTAAGCACCTGACTCTTGATTTGGGCTCAAGTCATGATCTCGCGGTTCTTGGGACTGAGTGAGTCTACATCGGACTCCGTGCTGATAGTGTGGAGCCTGCTTGGATTGTCTCTCTCTCTCTCTCAAAATAAATAAATACACTTCTAAAAATTAAAAAAAAAACATGCACATGTGAATAGGCCAGGTGTCTGTTTACCAACAAGGCTAGGATTCTGCCTTATGAATAATCAGCTCCAAGAGACACATAGGTCATCTTGCCACTCACTGTAGCCACTGGCATCAAAGGGAGATGCTGCACGGGTGCCAAAAATGCAAAGCCATCTGCAGCAATCCTAACAGACTAGGTTTTCCCTGCAGGGTGCTGTCACACGACTCATGTTCCCTTCATGTTCACCCCATCTCTACCTGTGCCCTTCCTCTGCTCTCATTGGAGCCTGAGGCTGCAGAAACCCCCAAACATCATCATCAAACAGGCCTTTCAAGTCTGTGGGGGAACTGATGAGTAAATGAACTACTACAAAAATAAAAAAAGAAAAAAGGAAAAAAAAAGCCTTAGAAAATAGACATTGATCCGAACTTGGAGGTGAAGTGTGTGAAATTGTTTATAAATTGTCTGGATAATTGTAGGCACTGAAGTGGGACATTAGAGCTTCCATCCTCTCTTGTTTTTTGCACAGGCTTAATTAACTTTCAGACAGAAAAGCGCATATTCTTTAAAGCAAAGCAGGGCTGGATTCAGATCCTGCCTTATAATACTTACCAGTCTGAGGTTAGAGTAGTCACATTTTCATCAGGTCACATGATCAGCTTCTGTTCTGTAAAATGGAATGTTTCTTTGAGCTATTGTAGTAAGACTTAAATGAGGTAAGTTGAGCAAAGCAAGCAGAATGGGGTCTGGCACATATGAGGTGTTCATCCAATTTTGACTTCCTGGCATTACTTGGATCCTGTTAGAACTAGGACCCCACATTTTCTGATCTTCATCTTGTATGAACTAAACATGTTATTTTCCCCTGCAAGCCTGCTCTTCCTCCCTACCTCCTGACCCGTTTGTTTGAAAGCTCTTGGGCTGGAGATCTTAGGTTGACCATTTTTCCTGGCATGAGATCTTCTCTCCACCCTTTTCTACTCTGCTTTCTATCCCCTCGAGATTTGCCTATAGGGATGGCACCAACAGGTTCCTATGCACTTTGTTTCTAGTTGGGCATGTCAATAGGGGGCCTGAGCAGGAGGTTGAGGGAGTGTGTGTGCGTGTAGGGGGGTAGTAACCTCATTATAAGGATCTTATAAGGTCTTTATGATTCCTTCCCTGGGAGATTGACTTGGGTTGGCAGTAACACTTAGCAAAAGATTAATGGTGCTTTCAAGGTGGTCAGCTCTATAGAACTTGTCCCCTTGATTTGGATAACTGTTTTCTTCCTGGTCCCTTTGAGCCTCACCCCAGTTTCCTGTACAGCCCCTGATGATCATGACCTCACACTTTGAGGGTTTGAGCCCTGTGTCAGCACAGGGCCTGCTTGGAATTCTCTCTCTCTCTTTCTCTGACCCTCTTCTCCCCTGCTCTCTTTCCTTCTCTCTCTCTCAAAATAAATAACATTAAAAAATATATAGAAGTCGTTTTAATTCATGTCTAGTACCCATAATCCCCCCTGTCCCCAGTCATCCGGTCCTGTCATATATACCACACAAATATTTATGGAAGTGGAGATTTCCTTTCTATTCCAGTGGTTGTCTTATTGGCCAAGATCTTTATTATTGCTAGTTTGGGTTTCCATGATGCCTGCCAAATGATTTCCCTGCCTCTGTTTCTACCTTTCTTTGACATATCTTTTCTGCTCCAAACAGAATGGTATACAGACCCTTTCCTGGGTCCCTGGTTTTTAAAACACAATGTCCAAAATACTCAACATGACACAAAAGACACATCACATATGGCACTTGACCAACACCCCACTTCCTCTTCAATGCCTCGTCTCTTGCTCCCAGCTGCCACTTCCCAGGCCAGATATAACCACTGCTGTCCAACCATTTGTGACCATATCACAGGCAGATTCAGTGGTACAGACTTGCCATGAGAGAAATAGGAAGAGTGAGAGGAAGCAATAATTTAATGGATGGTGTTTCTTGTTCCTTTTTGGTAGATGAATATTTGTCCTGAGATGTGCTGGGAGACAGGAGCTGTAAAGCTGCCCAGCCCCTTCCTTCCACTCTTCACTCCTTTGCCTCTCCTAGTGTGAGTGCCACCACTCAGCCTAAGGTTTGGAGATAAATACATTTTGTTGAACATGCTTGGGAACTCAAGCCAACTCCTTCATCTGCTGTTTGAAGGAAGAAATGCAATCTTGTTTCAATATTGGGAAACAACCTCTGTTGGATTTAGTAAGAAATGATATATCAGTCTCCTAAGGAGTTTCCAAGAGTACTTGGACTGTTGCAATCTTCTCTTTGCATGGAGACGAGCTGCTTGTGTCTTTGGACTGTCCTACACTGCTTCACAGCAAGGTGCTTTGTCATGCCACTCATTTTCTGGGAACATCCTTTTCACCCTTGTCTTATTAGATAAAACCTATACTTTCTCCAAGAGTTAGCATAAAGCAGGCAGGTGCTCCTTCCTTTCACCTCTACAAGCCCTTAGTAGATACTTCTGTTTTGATACTCAGTGTACTGTAACTGGTTTCCTGCCTATTGCCCCACTGAACTGTGAGCACCTTGAGGATAGAGATGAGTTCACTCCTGTAGCTCTTATTGCAATTTCTTCTTCCTTGTCACCTGCCACTTAATCTGCTAGGGTTCCAACTGTGGATCACACACCACCTCCCTCTAGCAATGTTAATAACAAGGCTATAGAACTATGGTCATTTATCAATCAGGGATGCTTCCTCTGCTCCATGGTCTGAAAGACACATGGATGAATCAGAGAGCCACCAGACACAGTTCCATCCCGCCACAGGAGAGAGTTTTGTCATAATGCTAAGCCATGTTAACCTCTCAGAGAAACTGGAGAGGTCAATCACTCACTTTTTTGTGTGTTTTTCTTTGCAAGAAGCCCAGTCAGTAGCATTAGATAGCTTTACTCAGCGACTGAGCTGGAACTTGATCAGAACACTGCATCATTGCTATATAAATCAGAGTTCAGGCATGCTGAAAGGGTTGATTTGAAGAGGGCTTCATGGAGGGTCTTTACAGAGGGGTAGCCAGATTCATTGGACTAAAAAGGACCAAGAAATACTCAGAGACTAACAATGACATCAGCATTATCACACCTAAGCTGAAGGAACAAGAGGAGGAAGCTATTACTGGGCCCTGGAAAATGCATGACTGCCCCATGGAGGTGTGGTTATCCATAGGGAAGGAGCAAGAAGACTAAATGCCTCAAACTTTCTTACCCTTTTCTAATTCTGCCAGTACCACCTAATAGATGAACTCAGTTAGAAACCAAAATATAATGCATCTCTGGATGAGAAGCCCATGGGCATCAGCTCCATGAGGCTGGCCCATACCTGGGAGAGAAGGCTGGAGAACAGGCTTGAAGGGGCAAATAAGTAACAGTGAATGGTTATTTGGAACATTCTGAATTGTCCATTATACTCTGCAGAGTGGTCTGAAATCCTTCGGGTCTGTTATGAACTGAACTGTGACCCTCCAAAATTCATGTTGAAACCTTAACCTCCAAGGTGATAGTATTTGGAAATGGGGCCTTTGAGAAGGGAATTAGGATTAAATGAAGTCATAAGAGTTCTAATGGGCCCTAAACTAATGGGATTTGTGCCTTTATGAAAAGATACATGCACACTCCCTCTCTCTCTTTCTCTCAGCCTCTTTCTCCCTCTATTTCCCTCTCTTCCTCCTTCCTCACATGTATACACTCACACGGAAGGAGAAAAACCACTGTCTGTAAGCCAGAGAAGAGGCCTTATCAGAAACTGACCTTGCTGGCACCTTGATATCAGAATTCCAGCCTCCAGAACTTTGAGAAAATTAATTTCTGTTGTTGAAGCCACCTGGCCTGTGATATTTTGTTAGAGCAGACCAAGAAGACTAACACTGAGTGAGTCCTTAGAAGGATCTGACAAATTATGGCAGAAATTCATTCCTTTTTCCACCTATACCAATAAGTATGAGTTGGCAAAAATTACTCTATGGAGCTTCCTGGAAACCCAGATTTCCAACATATTGATTGTGATATTAAATCTCAATTTCCAGGGGCACCTGGGTGGCTCAGTTGGTTAAGCATCCAACTTCAGCTCAGGTCATGACCTCTCAGTCTGTGGGTTTGAGCCCCCCATAGGGCTCTGTGCTGAGAGCTTGGAGCCTGGAGCCTGCTTCATATTCTGTCTCTCTCTCTCTCTCTCTCTCTCTCTCTCTCTCTCTCTGTCCCTCCCTCACTCATGCTCTATCTCTCTCTGTCTCTCAAATATAAATGTTAAAAAATAAATCCCAAGTCACAGATGGATAAGAAATTTAAATTTCTTTGTTTTCTGTAACTTATATTAATTGGTACTTTGAGTTCCAATTTTGCCAGGTAATGAAAACTTACTTTTTACATAGTGATTTATATAATGCCAAGGTTTGAAAGTGGGAATATGGTGGTGTTGGTATCTTCTTTTATGCACACAGTTCCCTCCTGCAGCCCCTCATCCCAGCTGCAAGGCCTCCTGTGGACTCTGACCCCCGGTGCCTTGTGCACATGAGATGCATTCTTCTGTTCCTGTTCTTTCTATGCTGTGAAAACCTGAAAATCTGTCTCAGATCCATCTCTCTAGATACACCTCATGGCCATTTGTTTATCTTTGGTTTTTCCACTTTGCTGAACTCTTCTCAAAGAAAGACAGGACTGCATAGGGATGTCACTGACCCTTCTGATCTTATAGTCTCCAAACTTTTCCGGAGTCTTGGTCACCTCCTCCTCAAGGCTTAGGAATCTCCATCATTAAAATATCTTGGCTTCCATTCTGATTCCTTCCCCTCCCTCAACCAAGAGAATCATATATAGTCTCAGGGATACAGAAAACATATTTTTTCCCTATGTTCTTTGAAACAAGAATTAGCTTATCTTCATTGTGCTGTGTCATCCTTCTCCTGGGATAAGAAAAGGGGAAATGAAACAAATAGGAAATTTGGCGGGGGAGAAGAGGAATCATTGCCTATTTCAAAATATTCTCTTCCATACAGATGCAATGCATGAGAACTGGCGCTTTGTAGGAAAGCCCCGGTGTCAGGAGTCATCCCTCTGGTGTTGCTGAAACATCTAGCAGGGCCATGATGCAGCCCCCGTCCCTGCTCTGCTAACCCTGCTGCCAGCCTGGCCCTCCATCCTACAGTGCAGCCTTGCCTGCCTACAGGTAGTGAGTGCAGAGAACGAGAGCAACTTCACTCATTCTTCCCATGTGGGAGACCAAATCCCTGAATGGCTGGGTTTCAGGAAAATGAATTCTTCTCCCTGGTCTTAAGAAAATAAAGAAACAGAGGCTATGTCCTGGGTAGCTAATCAGAGACGAGCTAACACTCAAAGTTGGAGAGCAGGCTAGCCTATAAAACATTTGGGAAATTGAGGTTATAGCATGGAGGGAGGGTCCAGAAGGCCAGATTCAGCAGACAGAATGGGGGTCAGAGGCTAAGATTTCAGTGCCAGGTGTCCCGAAGAAAAGTCATACCAAGAGGACTGTGGGCTGACAGCAGTGTGCCACCCTGACCAGTCTGGTTTGGGGCCTGCTGGGCAGCAGTGGTCTAAAGATCTAGCCTTAGGGCTGAGAAATCACCCACACTGTGAAGAATGCAAGCTCTTGGTAAGTACTCTCTGCTCTAGCCAAGCATCTGTGGTTGGAGGAAAATATTTTGTCAAAGACAGAGTAATTATTTTTATATATTTATGATATCAAGTGTGGAAATGAACAGGGATTGAGCTTCTAAGGATATACATATAACAGGTCTCTCCAACCTGGGAGGCATTTTCTCTCTTGTTTTTATGAGCCATCTGGAAGGGCAAGATACAGAGAAATCACCCCAGTTGCCAATGACACTTAGCATTTCAGCATTTTCTGGTTGTAAACTATTAAGCAGACAAATACAGGTAAACTTTCCAAAAGTCTCTGCCCACTTTGTGAAATGAGGGGTCTTGAAATAGAAGCTAGATGGCTCTTTTCCAAGTCATCTCACGAGGCAGTATTACCTTGACAAATTCACCATGCGAATGAGATCCAAACTTTGTCATTGTCCTGAAGTCAGATGGAAGAAGGGACACGGACTCACACTAACCAAATTAAAATCAAAACACATTAGGAGATTGAAAGCTTATTGGTACACAGTGAAAGTTATTTTGATCCAATGAAAGAAATTCTCATTTCTCCTCCTGGGGACAGTCCCTTTCTAGAGAGGTCAAGATAATAACTCTCAAGTTGCATGGTAAGCATAGAATCAGAGCAAAGAGAAGTGGAGAGTTTGAGAGATTTTATCCAGGCCATGGCGTGGTATGATGAATCATTCCTGCCCTTTGCTACAGAACACCTCTCTAGTAATTAAATTAAGGTTGTCTTGCAGATTCAGTGTCTTCTCAGCTTGGACGATGCTGGAAAAACACTGCCAAGTTTTGTCCTGTTGAGCTGTACTTTCTGTGATCCAGACCGTTCCTTTATGCTCATGCATTGCAATGCAATTGATTGTATTGGGCTTTTGCTTACTAAGTATTATCCACACACCTGTCCTACATCTCTGAGACACAGGTCACCTTGTGTGGAATTGGGGGACAAGGCAAATCCCTTGGTCACATATTTACAGACAGGCTTTTATTTACCCACGCAGATTTCTAAACACTGTGTGTGGATTTTACTAGTTGAATTCTTAAAAGCCAATCATATTTCCTTATCTTCAAGTTCCTAGGGGATATCTCACACTTCCTCCCTACACCTACAACATAATATTCTGCTAGAGGGCTGATAAACTTTAGTGTAAACAAAGATGTATATTTTAGGAAAGAATGTCTATGTTACCTTTAATGTAGGTAGGGCATAGGGCACTATTTATAATTCATTATAAACAAAGGGTACCCCTTAAAGTTTGAAAGGGGTTTCATTTAAGGAAAATTTTTTAAAAACTTTATAAGGCAAAATTATAGAATCGATTTCCCAAATAAGAGATAGAGGTTGAAAATGTAATGGACAAACACGTTCTCATGAAATTCTCAACAGATCTTTACATTATTAAAAAGAGAAACGGAGTCTGGAGGTCATCTATGGCACTAGGTGCTGTTCTTAGAGAACATAACCAGGCATAGCCATTAAAAGGGATGCCACTCGCCTAGGTGGACTCTGACCAAGACAGGCAATTTCTGCTTTGTCCCCTCATCTTTCAAGGTACATGCAGATCAGTTTTCCTGAAAAACAGATTGAATCTTCAATTCATAAGCAGAATTTTTGTGGTAAAGTGCTCTCAAAAGCAATACCTAAAGGAAGTGAGGAAAGCAGAACAAAGCAGCAGGAGAGGTTGAGCCATCACTTGCCAGCAACAGAGACCTCCCTGTGTCTTGCTAGAGGTTCTGAAGCTGGGATGGCCCTTTGCACTTGTCTTGATCTGAGGCACAGGAATCTGGCCTTTATTAAACTCCCACTCCATAGGGAAAAAGTATGACCTTGTGTCGAGTGGCCTTCTTTGACTGAAGGCATATCACAGAGAAGGACTTAAGGGAGAGCCTTCAGCCACTAACACTCCCAGCAGCTGAGGAAATGAGCAGCCCAGGCCTAGACGGTGCACCAGAACTTCCAACCAATGGGTGCTTACAGGCTCTGACCATTTAACAGTATCTGGCCATGCAGACTGGGGACAAATCCATTGTTGGAAGGACCCAAGATATTCTAGGTCTGGTGTATTGTGTGCTAAGAGATGACACCACTGTGTGAAAGACATTCCTGGAATTCAGTGACCATTTCATCACACAGGCAATATGTTTCCTGGGTCAAACCACCTCCCCCTGACAAGCCAAGAAGGACCTGACATGTGGCACTGTCCAACATGCCTCTTGCCCCACTCTATATTCCTAGAGGCAAGACAGCGTAGCACAAGTGATTTGGAAGGTTGCTCAGGGAGGGGGTGACAGGCAGGACAGAAAACACGCTTTTCAACTGGGACCCTACGTGATTGGAAGATGTGAAAGAGAAGCTCAAGACCATGGCATGAAGACACCTGAGAAAAGCTGATGAGATAGACTCTGACATTCATTTCCTATCCCTTCCTCTACTCTGTGGCAGGGACTTTATTGTAGCCTCCCCTTCACCTCTGTCTCTCTCTTACATCACACCACTATCGGAAATGACATGAAATGTATTAGCATGAAGGTGCAGATGATTCACAATCATTGTTCCTCCCCCACTTTGTAAAATATTTAACTTAAGTCTCTGGCAATCCGCTATCATGCAGATGGGACATTGGCCATCTTCCTAGCAGGACAAGGCAGGGGAGCACAGAATTTCTGGAAGACGTGGAAAGAAGTTTACTGCCTATTATTCTTTTCTTTTCCTCTTTGCTAACAGAAACCCAATTTTATTTCGAATGGCCATGTGCTAAGCTGTTTCCCAGGCTCCCATGTAGTTAGATGTGGCCAAATTGATGTAAGTAAGAGTCACTGGGATATGCAGAGAGGAAGGAGTTTTAAATCAAGCTGACTCAGCTGGCAGGCTTTACTTTTGTTTAGCACCCCGCTCCCATTCTTTTTCCTTTTGCTGGGAATGTGAAGGTGATGGCTGGAGAGCCAGCAAACACTTCAGGCAATAAGGTAATCTTGAGGATGATGGAGCAGAAAGGTACTAACAATACAGTGGCATGAAATCTCTGGAGCCTACTACACAGATCCTAGACCACTGACTTCCTTCCCGTGACAGAGAAGTGAATGTCTACCTTGTTCAGATTGTATATGTGGGTTTTCTGTTGTATGCAGTTGAGACATATTTCATAATTGTTACAGAATTTAATTGCTAGAAATAGGGTGCTAGAGACAATAGAACCTAAAATACAAATGCAGCTGAATGGAGAAGGTGGGGAGGCAGATATTAAGGAGTCCAATATTGTAGTCTGAAAACCATGCTGCCTTTGTTTCTACAGTGAGGAAATTTTGTCAATCTGTTGCCTACTGTGCCTTGGAAATCAGACCACATGCTGCCCAATGTTGACGTATTGGGAAAATGGTAGAGAAACTTAAAATGTTGATATGTCCTAAGCTCTTTCTGCTGCTTTCAACAGAGTCCTATAAGAGAGAAAAAAGCTCAGAGTGGAGCTAGCCACACTATAAACACAGATGGAGAGAAATATCAGTTTACTAATGGAGTTATCCTCCCCTATAGTCTGCAATATGGGTAGAACAGGAGTCTCATAATTTAGGTCTTGCAAGGTTGAAAAAGCCAAATGCATTTGTACCTCAAATTGAAGCAGTTATAAGTAGTAGCTGTAAAATTGATGTATTTATGTTACAAAAGACTTATATCGTTTCATAGGAAGTTAGAAGCCTACTGAAAACATAGGATTTAAAGCATTACACTCCTGTCCAAGCTCATTATTTCAGATGAATCTAGGCAGTGACCATTACTTTGGGAAACCAAGGCATAGCAAAGCACAGAGACTGGAAAATAAAAGATGAGGCCCTTCCTGCTTAAAAGCTCTTTTTAGCCTACAATTACTTTGTGTACAACTGAGAAGTGAGAAGACTGGAAGCCTGGTCAACCTTAGAGAAAATAAGATAAGAATCATAAGAAACCTAAATAGGATCAGCAGCAGCCTGAGACTTTTCTATCTTCAAAGCAACCTCTGGGCCTCAAAACTGCACTAGCAGCAAGTGGGCTAAGAGAGATACACAGCCCCCCAAAGGAATGTTCTCCAGTACCTACTTCACAGGGGGTCATAAAGGATAATGAGTTTTCAGGACCAGGGGCAACAGAAGAAGAGAGACAAAGAAGATAGTTCTTCCCAGAGAGCAGAACTGAGGCTGCCTGATAAACTAACTCATCACATACTCCACTGAAATCCTCTGCTGGCAGGGCTAGGAGTCTTTGCTATTTTTACCCCAAAAGGTTTGAAATTGCTATGGATTATTGTTTCTCATTCTATGCTTTCCCAAATAGAAGGTTTATGTGTTTATTTGTTTATTTGTATTGCAACATCCCATTTCTTCTTTATCCTGGTACATCAGTAGAGAAGATAACTTGCTTTGGGATTTATGTGCAACTGGACCACAAGAAGAAACACCCACATATGATGGGAAGAATTGCACATTGTCTAAGTACCCTGAACTTTGAGCTAGATAGAGCAATTAGATAAGAATTTGAAACTGACTCTTTCATGGAGGTGGTAAATGTCTTTTACTCATAGTCTTTATGGATGTTGAGTGGATAGGGATGGGGTAGACCATGCCAGAAACAATTGCCTAACCAATATTTATTTCCCCCTTCTTTTTTTCTAATAGTACTTGATTCTTTCAGACAATGCCCCATTTGAAGAAAGAAAGAGAGAGATAGAGAGAGAGAGAGAGAGAGAGAGAGAGATTACTTTTAACAAATTTTCTTAAAGCTAAGGGTAGCTAATGAAATGTAAGTGGTGGTCATGGGGGGGTGGTGTCTTCCAAGAAAGCTAATTAAAAGGGGGAATGATTCTTCTGAGAGGCATGCTCTTTTGTATTCTCTGTTTTTTCTTCTTCCTGCCAAAAAGATGGAGATAATGGTTGGAGCTCTGCCAATCAGTTTGACCAACAAATCAATCTTTAGTATGATGCAATGTTCTAACATGGTAGAACAGAAAGATAGAAGGAGGTTGGCTCCCTACTAACCATGCTATATATATATTAATCTTCCTTACCTAGGATCCATTTTTCTTTTCTTTTGAAAGAGAGAGGAAGTAAATCTATTTTATTTTAGCTACTTGGTATTTTGTATTATCTATAGATTAATCAAGTCCTATATGGTAACAGTGATGAGCACAGCCTTCACACTTCAGAAGTCATTGTTTGCTTATATTGTCTATCCATAGGACAGAACTTCCAGCCTGAGCAGTCCCTATATACTGAGATTGAAGATTCTAAATTTTTTAAAAAATTTTAATGTTTATTTATTTTTGAGGTAGATACAGAGAGATAGAGTATGAGTGGTGGTGAGGCAGAAAGAGAGGGAGACAGAGAATCTGAAGCAGGCTCCAGGCTCTGAGCTGTCATCATAGAGCCTGATGCAGGGCTCAAACTCACAAGCCATGAGATCATGACCTGAGCTGAGGTCCAAAGCTTAACTGGCTGAACCACTCAGGTTCAGATAATGAGGATTCAGCGATAGCACTGCTAGGGATTTACCCAAGAGATACAGAAATGCTGATGCATAGGAGCACATGTACCCCTATGTTCATAGCAGCAATGTCAATAATAGCCAAAACATAGAAAAAGCCTAAATGTCCATCACCTGATGAATGGATCAAGAAGATGTGGAGTACTACATGGCAATGAGAAAGAATGAAATATGGCCATTTGTAGGAAAGTGGATGGACCTTGAGGGTGTCATGCTAAGCAAAATAAGTCAGGCAGAGAAGGACAGATACCATATGTTTGCACTCATAGGTCTAACAGGAAAACAGGAGAAACCTAATGGAGGACCAGAGGGAGGGGAAGAGGGAAAGAGAGTTGAGGAGAGAGAAGGATGCAAAACTTGAGAGACTATTGAATGCTGAAAATGAACTGAGGGTTGAAGGGGAAGAGGGAGTGGGAAAAGAGGTGGAGGTGATGGAGGAGGGCACTTATGGGGAAGAGCACTGGGTGTTGTATGGAAACCAGTTTGACAATAAACGATTTAAAAAAATAAATAAAAGACAATGTTTAGAAGAAACTAGGGAATAAATCACATAGGTCATGATCTTTCAAGCAAAGCAAGCTGTGCATGGGCATCCTAGGTCTGCTGGGCTGTTGATAGGATGAGACATGGGAAAGGCATACATTAGGAAAGTTTGTGCTTAAGCTAGCTTGCTAGCAATCTATGGTGTCTAAATGTTTGGTTCCCTAACTCTTATCTTACCAAAAGCAAAGGAACAGCGTCATTGATGAAAAGGTGTAAGTCTCATGGCTTAGCAGAGACAAAATTCCAGATCTTTTCCAGTTTTAGTTATGACCATGTGATAATAGGTACTATATAGTTTATTGCTTGATTTCATTTTTCCAAAGTGATAAGAATCCTGTAGTTGCTGGAAGAAATTACCACAAACTCAGTGATTATAAATAACACAAATGAATTTATTCTCTTATTGTTCTGAATGTCGAAAGTCTTCAAAGGGTCAAGAGAGCAGTGTTCTTCTGACTTTAGGGAAGAATCTATTTTCTCACTTCTTCCAGTTTCTACAAGCTTCCTGCATTCCTTGTCTTGTGGCCCCATTCTCCATCTTCCAAGCCAGTCATGTGACATTTTCCCATTTCTACATCATTTTCCCATCTCTCTCTCTCTCTCTCTGTCCCCTTACTTCCATCATCACATTGCCTTCTGTCTGACTCCAATCTTACAATTTCCCTCTATAAAGATCCTTCTTATTACATTGGAGCCACCAGAAAATCTAATCTCCCCATCTCAAGATCTTTAACTTAAACACAACTGGAAAGTTCCATTTGCCATATAAAATAACATATTCACCAGTTCCAGAGACTAATACATGACACACTGAAGTCAACATGATATCTTCTTGCATGTTCTTATTGGTTCATATTTTCCCAGACCCTTAAATAACTCCCTCTGCAGGCCTCTCATATTGCCTGGATTTGGTCATTAAAACTTTTATCAAAAGACCTCTATTAAAATAAATAGACCACTTGCACTGTTCATGTATAAAGCTGCTGCTAGCTTTTTGTCAGATTCTCTGTCAACCTGCACCTATCTTGGAGAAAAGGAGAAACTGGATGTAGGCCAATTAAATATCATTAGGGGAAAGTTGATAGGAGAGATTGTATTGTCAGTGTGAGCCTGTGTGGGCACTGCTATAGAGGTCCTAAACAAGATGGAGCCATCTGGGTGTCACTTCATAACAGCGAGTAGTGGGAGTATATAGAGGCAGGGCTCAGGAAAAGACAGAGGGTACTAAATAGACATAGTTGGAAAAGCAGAACCTCCTTTCAAGATTGTCTAGGCATAGTACCAGTAGAAATAGCTAACATTAATTATATTTTTATTATATGCCAATGTTGTAGACTAAATTATTTTTCTCAATTCTTCATACTTCCTCCCATGTCTTTGACCATGTAACTTCCCAGTTTCTCCAACAAAAGGAGAATGTCTCCCTGGTTCTTGATTTTGGGCTCATCCATAACAGTTTGGCCAGAATATCACCAGATAAGAAAGAAGCAAGGGGTTAGTGTGCTTACTTGCTTGGGTTTGCCCTCCCATCCCATAAAAATAGAAGAAAATTTCTGCCCAACTGGCCAAAGGCAGATGAGAGAAAGATGGAACACCCCAATGTAACTTGCAGCTTTGAGTTGCCCCAGTTGATTCACAGACAAATGAAAAATGAATGCTTGTGATTTTTTACATCAGATTACTTACTTCCCGAGCCAGTCAAAATGTTCTGTTTTACATGTATTAATTCATCTAAACCTCACCTTGATCTAATAAAGTAGATATCATATTTACTTTTCAGATGAGGAAATTGAGGCATTGGGCCATTAAGAAACTTGTTTAAAGTCATGCATTGGAGCTACAATATGAATTTAGATAGTATGTCCACTTAGTTCTTAACTGTGGGATCAGATTGGGTCACAGCTATAAGCATGTTTTCTTTCTTTCTCTTTTCTATTATTTATGGTACATTTTCAATCTGCTTTAAAATATTGAGGTTTTAAATCTTTTCGTGAGCACATCACATGATAAGTCCACTGGGCTGAGTCTAAGGTTCTGGGTCCTTCTACTACTAGTAAAAAATGCAAAATCGCCCAGATATAAATAAATATTTGCATTGCCAATTCATTACCCACATTTTCAAGTCCTGATTTGGTGAACAATATGCTGGGAAAAAAAGGACGTGTGCCTAGACGTCAACCATAGTGTTGTTCAGCTAACAGCAAGGGGACACCTAATTTCAGAAAACTAGCAATGCTTCAGACTTTTAGAAATAATTCCTTCCTTATTTGCCTCAAACTCCTGAAAAGGAGAATCTTATTCTCTTTGGAAACTTTTGGAAGCTGAGTCTGTAAGAGGATGAGAGAGGACTAGAAAGCAAGTGGTCATCAACAGATGAGACATAAGGAAAGCAAAATGTGAACCAGAACATAGATAAATATAGATACTGGAGGGTCAGGTTCTCAGAGGCAAAGAATTAACAAATACTAAAAGTATCCAAGGAAGTTTGGATGTTTCTAAGTAAAAAAATAAGAAGACAAAAAGTCTATTGAGACCCAGAAGAAATAAGAATGTCAGAATTACTGACCAGGGACCATGAAAATGAATTTTTTTTTTAAGAATTCGGTTTTTTCTTTTTTCATTTAGTGACCAATATGGCACCTGCTATGTTTTGTCCAACAGTGATGTGTAAAAACAACTAAAAACAAGCTGATAGTGTTATTGTTGGAAATATCAAGGGAGTGGAGAGTCAGGAAGACTATTTTTACTGTTCAGTCTTAGATGGTGGTGGTAATGATGATGATGATGATGATGATGATGATAATGATGGTCAATCAGCACTTATTGTATTACGTTCTTCATGGAATTGCTCAATTTAAGTTTTTTAAAGCAACCCTGTGAGGGAGATTATATTTCTTTTACTGATGTGGAGCTTGAGTCTTAGAGAGGTTAAATTATTCTCTAAATTAAGAGGGGTAGTCAATGATAGAACTGGTATTTAAATACAGAAAGTCTGAACTAGTGCCTCTGAACAAACAAAGAAACACCTGAAACAGAGGAAGTAGTTGACATTTTGGAAGTGAAAGGGTACATGACAGATTTCCTTGGATTTCTGGGGTAGATGAAGGGCATACGTATCACTGACTGATGAGGAAACCTGTGATGTGTGGGGAAAAGCATCTGCTAAGCTTTGACAGCCGTATCCCCCTAACTGACCAGGATGAATGTATCAGGAATCTCAGACTTGCATGGCCTCTACAGTGCTTTTAGGCTATCCAAGAGAAACTCGATCCTCTCTCTGCCTGACTCACTGCTTCTTTCCTTTTCAGAACGCACCCTCATGCAGGGTGAGGGCGAGCCACGGCTGGGCAAAGGCTGGGCATTAGAACAGGGCCAGGGGAAGCATTCTGTAAGCCAAGGAACCAGGACAGGGAGTTCTTCCCAAGACAATGGAAGTATCAGGATGACAAGAGTGGATTAAGCCAGAAGCCGCAGAAGAAAGCAGGCTAAAGGACCCAGAGGTAGACATAAAAGTCAAATCTTGGAGTCAGAAAATGAAGACCAAGAAATACAGGT
>NC_043700.1:35002181-35020770 GCF_006229205.1 Suricata suricatta | reverse complement strand
CAAACTCAGAAGAACAAAGTGACTTAGCCAAAGTCGTTCAGTTAGCTAGAGGTCGAATAAGAATTTAAGTTCCCAAACAATGTTCTTTACTCTCTACTTTAGGATAGGTCTACTAACTTGAATTTCAATTCTTCATCTCTACCTATCTCAGTGAAGTGGAGAAGGTAGATAGATAAGATGAGAGGAGAGGAGATGAGACTATTCACCCTCAAGCATACATAATAGAAAGGTCCCCATTCAGAAGCTGATGAGGTGTAGGAGTGCACGGAGGACTGAGAAATAGTGCCAGTCCCTCCTGGCTAGTTCTAGATGATAGGACTGGGGCAAGTCATACAGCCTCTCTGAGCTTCATTTTCCTCATCAGCAAATTGAGTGTGAAGACACACACCACAACTACCTCGTTAGGGTATTACACTGCTAAAATGAATCAAAGTATAGAACAATGTGGAAAATATGCCATGTTCGCAGAAATTAAGAAAAAGCAGAGGTCAGCAAACTATTTGGAGAACCAGAGAACAAATATTTTAGGTGTTTAGGCAAAAAACAGTCTCTATCACAACTACTCAACCCTGCTTTTAGAGCACAAAAACTGCAATAGACAATATCTTAACAGACAATGGTGGCTGTGGTTCACTAACATTTTATTTACAAAAGAGGCAGAGGGTCAAATTTAGCCCGCGGGCCATAGGTTGCCAATCCCTGGGACAGTCTTCCCACTTTGTTAAGTGCATACTCACTGCTAAAGCGTCCCTACCTCCTCCTCCATCACATCCCCTCCTTAACTCAGGGCTTGATGACTCAGCCCAAGCCTTATTTTTGGAGCACCAGCTTTTTAAGGCAAAACATAGCTCACTTGAGGGGTTTAAGACACATAGTCATCTGCACCAGGGAGATAAAAAAGCTAAAAGCACATTTATAACCACAGTTACAGGCATCCTTCTTTATGAATATATTTATGTCTGCATTTAGACACACAGCCACATACATAAAGTGATATACAAAAAGGAATGTAGCTCTGGATGGAAAAATAGATCAGTGGATTTCATTGAAGCTATAATATTGGACTAGATATAAGCATAAACAACAACACTTGATATTTATATCTCAGTTCTAACTTTTTAAAGCACATTCTCATTTACTTTCCCTCATCACTATGAGATTATGAGGGCGTTTTGACAGATTGGAGAGGAAACAGATACTTAGCTAGAGTCACAGTCTGACTGGTTGCAGATTGTGGGGTCAAACACATTCAGAGGCTCTGCCTTGCAAACTCAACAGAGCACTTTTCTTCTCTCGTTGAGACCTGGTTGGCCACAGAGCAGCAATTTAGCCATGGTCCTGCTTCTTAGCAGAGTATCATGGAGACAATCTTCTTTGAGGAAATTACCTCTTCTCCTCTTGCTTAAAATTACATCTGTTAACTCAAAATGAAACTATTTTAAAAGCTATGGGATGGGTGGGTGAACACATAAATCAATCCTCAAAAGGACCTGGGGATTAGATCAGAATGGATTGACTGTTTCTTGGACCATGGGTAGACTAATCATCTGTGGGTAAGCTGGAATTAGGAATGGAGCATGGAGTAAGATATGCCTGTCATTTCCATTGAATCTATGCTGGGGTCTCAGCCCTGAAACTGAACAGGCAGGAATTTGTAGCTTGTTTCAGAGGAAGGCTAGAAACCACAGGTCGCTGTTGGCTTCATTTAGAACAATGAAGAGTTTTCACAGTGGGGCTGGAACCACTGAATCATGTAGCTGATGGATATGTTTCAGATGAATACACAGGACACCAACATGGAGACATTTCTATGGTTGGATCATAGAGCCCTCCTGGAAGAAAATAAATTGTCTGAAATTCAAGTGCGGGATAGTTTTGAACACAGAAGAAGAGCATAGGGGGCCATGTATAAAAGTACCTCCTTATCCAAGGAAGCCTGATGTTGAGAGACCATCTTGAGGATCAAACATATACAAGAAGAAAAGTTCTAAAAAGAAACAAAATAATCTCTCTGAACTATTAACATAACATCCATGTCTATAATAAGCAATATTATTTAAAAAAAATTTTTTAATTTTTATTTATTTTTGAGACAGAGACAGAGCATGAGCAGGGGAGGGGCAGAAGGAGAGGGAGACAGAGAATCCAAAGCAGGCTCCAGAGTCCAATGCAGGGCTTGAACTCACAGACTGTGAGGTTATGAACGGAGCCAAAGTCGCTTGACTGACTGAGCCACCCACGCACCCCTGTAATAAGCAGTATTCTTATACCACTTTCTGGCACCCACCTGAGGCCAGCCTTCATTGAAATCGAAGCTGGGTATCATGGAGGAGGAAGGACAGGCTGTGGTCAATTTATAACAAAGTTTGGTCAACGACCATTTATTGAAATAAATTAAATTTAATCCAAAATTTGTCAAGCGCTAATTGTACTTAAAATTCCTCCTGATTAGAATTCTTTTAACTTTTACCACCTTACTTAAACCCTGTCGTTTACATGTAACTAAACCTTGCTGAAGGCATTTTCCCGTAGGGACACTGTAACATATCACAGTCCTTAAGAACATTAGTGTTCAAGAAGACATGAGCTCACATAGGCCCTTATGACTTGTAGCAGCCAGCTAACCATGCTGTGGAGTATTGTTTCTCTGAGAAGTTGCTCCAAACACTGATTTATAAACAACTGGCATTTCCAAGTTCATTTTTAAGTTGAGAGCTGCTGGTCTCTGCACACAGGTCTGCGCATAGCTGTTTATCCAGCACCTCCCAAATCCCCTAGCTGTCCCACAGAATGAATGCCAATTCTCTCACAAGCCTCATCTTCCAATCATTATTTTGTTTTAAAGACCTCATGCAAATATATTCACTTATTTCCATTTCTTCCCATCCCCCATCAAATGAAGAATTGTCTGCCAGAAATAGATGCTTCCAGCAGCATCTCCTCCTCTCTGCTGATTATATTCCCTGAAGAAATCTGCACCCTTGGGTTTTCTGTCAATTGTGTAGAGTAAATAGAATCATTGAAGCTGTATTTCTTTTCTATTTTAAACAGCAAGAGAAAAGAAATGGGAGATAAGAGGGCCCATGTGGTTATTTCCTGATTAAACTCACAATCAAGGGGATGGAAAACCCTCAGTAAAGTGAGTGCAGGACTTCAGTGCACGTCTACACATCATGGCCCTCCCGACTCAGATTATTCAGGCAACAGCTGATCAATTCAGTGGAGAGGACTTCCACGTAGAAACAAAAGTCTGACAAACAAACTTTTCCCCCACAGCTTCTCAAAATTGTGAATCTCTGAGGTAAGGGGAAGAAGGAGAGGCTATTAGAAAAACATGTATCAAAAATACACCAAGTCAGTAAAAACAATAAAAAAGAAAGTGAGGGAAAGAAACAAAAAGGAAATTCAACTCTCTTCTATTTATGAGCCCACCAAGGATAGATGCCAGGAATTAGCCTTCCTTGCTATCCTCTTTGGCCATGTCAAGGGTGTGCAGAATCATTTCTACCAGCTCCAGGTGTATTGTGTATTTCTAGGACAAACCAGGGACCCTGTCTCCTTAAAGCTCCGGGGGCTAAATTCATTACCACACAAACCCCATGGAATACTGAAATACAAATACTACAAATAGTACAAAGACTGGGGTCACTACAAAGTTTCCTTAGGTACATTTATTTAAAAAGAAGGAAAAAAATTTAGTATGATTTCAAAGATTTCCCAGTTCAGACTTGGCCACAGGGAACTTAGTGAATCTTTCCCCGTGGGCCAGAATGCAGTGGAGATTTAAGCTGATTTGCTGAGAGAGGGGCAATTGTGTGTTTGCTTGAGAGGCCAGGGTGGGAAGAGAAGCTCAACAATCAAAATTGCCCATCCGTATAAACCTGCAGGTGAATTTCAGCTGATCCAGTTACATAATAGTTGTATGACCTTGGACCGATATTCATACTTTCTGAAGCTGAATTTCTTCACTTACATATACATTGGGGATAAGAAGTGTTCTTGTTAGGAGTATTTTATGATAATCAAATGAGACAACACATTATAAACATTGTGAAAACTAAAATAAATGTAAAGGTTGCATATACATTTTAACACTGTGTATAAGGAGCCCAAGCAACCCACATGTTCATAACTCACTCATTTCTAGTCTTTCAAAAAATGAATTCTGAGGAAGATTATTTTTAAGACTTGCCTAAAATATAGGTAGTGGCTTTAGCTATATAACAAACTCATTATTTTGGTCTTTTCCTGTTCATTAGGTACATTCCATAGCGTTACTATGTGGATACTTAGCATATAAATTGACAAATGAACCATTGTTCTAATTTAATTAAGTTTAGAACAACATTTTTAGCACATAATGACTTCCTAATTTCTAAATTTACATTTGGGTTTTTTGAATTGGTATGGGTAAATAATAATAATTCTTCATATTTATGTAGTATTTCATAGTTTACCAAACACTTTCACACAATTTTAACTCATTTCATTCTCTTAGAAACTCCATGAAGTATGCAGAGCATGGATTTTTGTATCTATTACAGATGATAAAGTTAAAATTAAAGAGACTATATGACTTTCCCAAAGTAACATAGTAAGTGAACAGATTCAAGCCTGGAACCTATAAGGGCCAGAGCTCTCCCCATTACACATAACAGTACTTGTACTGGATCCCAAGACCCTACCTCTACTACCAGACCTTCTCGCACACGTGAAACACTCAGTCTATCCAGGGCCAGTGCTGGAAATGGTGGGTGTGTGAATTTATGAATTTGCTGAATCACTGCCATTCACAGAATGACATCAACCATCTCACTTCTCGGTGGAGGGGAAAATTTGTGTGAATGGCAGTCAGCTGGATGTCTAGTTCCATCTG
This sequence comes from Suricata suricatta, assembly GCF_006229205.1. NCBI lineage: Eukaryota > Metazoa > Chordata > Mammalia > Carnivora > Herpestidae > Suricata > Suricata suricatta. The sequence goes on along the minus strand of NC_043700.1, from coordinate 35,015,894 downwards.
GGTAAATGTTTGATCCCCATCATGGTCCCTTACCAGCAGGCCCTCAGGACACTGTTTTTATGCTCTACAGCATCTTCTTCCTGGGATCATGACCATCTTGCACTTGCATAACAAGAAATTTATTTTCCTCTTGGTGGGTTGTCTGGGAGAACCATCAAAGTGAAAGATAGCAATCAAAATGGAAGCCATGTTTCTTTTATTACCTTATCTTAGAAGGGACATACCATTATTTTTGTTGTGTTTTATTGGTTTCACAGACCAGTCTTGGGAGGCGACTACCCAACGATGTGACTACCAGGAGACACAGATTACGGAGCTGCCTTAGGCACTGGCTACCACACACAGCATGGGGTGGGGATTAGGAGTACAAACTGTCAGAGGAGAGCTAATTGTTCTCTCTGAATCCCAAGAAAACAACCACCATTATAGCACTCCTTCTGCCATGAGAGCAAGGAAGACTAAGAGAAAAGTTCTACAGATAAGGTTCCACATGCTTATGGGGAACAGTGGAATCATTTCCCACGTGTCTGAGACAGGCCGTGTTACTTACAATCCTGAGCAGGTGAGGGCCTCAGGAAATTCCACGGTTGTGGTAAGAGTATGCAGCTGCACATGGGGTGAGGACTATTCTTTCAGACCCACCCTGGTATTGAGACCCTCCTTAAGCCAGTTTAGGTTATTTCTGGGAGATAATCATAGCCACCAAAAAGTGGGAGATGGATAAGGACTAGCAATAGCTCCACAATCATGCTATGAGATTATAATGAAAGGAAGTCTTAGATGAAATCCTTCCCCACATTTGCACATTCACTAAATAAACACTTGTTAGCAAGTAGGCATAAAACAGTGTGATGATTTCCTGCTTTCTGTCCTTAAAGTGATTCGGGATTAAATCCTATCTAGAGACAGGATTCTGTTATCAGTAAAGTAGGTATTATATAACCAGAATCTTCTAACTTAAAGCTGGTCACAGAACCGTAGAGAAATCAAGCCTCAAGTGCTCTCTCTTATAGAAAAGGTTGCAAAGCTGGTTAGTTGCCCAAGCAAAAGTGAGGGGTGTCTCTATGATATTCTACCTAAATTATACATACATATTGAATATCACCAATCTATGAGAAACCATCATGCTAAGTCCTAAAGCCTCTGATGTTGATGGCAGATAGAGATAATTAAACTGTGTGTGGTATTATTTATGCATTAATGTGACTTAGTATTTTCAAAACATATTCCCAGTACATGGCATAAAATTAACATGGATTTGTTCAGTTTAAATGAAAGAGGAAACTAGCAACCACCCCTAATTTCACCAGCCTACAAAGCTCGGGGTGTGAGCTCTGAATAAAGCAACTGAATGCTCTAAAATGTAGTTTTAACTAAGCACAAATCATATCACACTGTTTAGGCTGATGTAATTTTAAGTAAATTACAGAATCCATGGAGATGCTAGCAGTCTGAACAAAATTTGCAGATGACCAAAGATCAGATGCATTGAGCTGCATCTCAGTAGCTGCTGGCAAGGACAGAGAACAGGTGCAGACCTGGCTCTGTGCAACTTCCTCCATTGCCCCCTCCCTTCCACCCCTGCCCCAGGGACAAACACACATGCAGGAAGCCACAGAAGTCCCCCTGAAAGTCTGGAGGAAGGATGAGCCTGACAGGATGAAAATTGCTTGAAAGTGACTAAATTATGTTCTCTGCTCCACAGCTTTAGGAAAAAGTGCAATAATGGCTCTAACATGTAAATTTCTTTCTTAAGTCCTTTCAGATTCTGTAGTGGGATCAGTCACTACTTTAGCCACATGCTAACACTACGGATACTCTGTAGTCTTTGCTCCAGTATTCCTAACCTTAAGACTATTTGTGTTTTGTTTTGTTTTGGTTTTGGTTTTGGTTTTGAGAGTGGGTGAGCAGGGGAGGCTCAAAGGGAGAGAGAAAGAGATAATCTTAAACTGACGGTGGAGCCTGACACAGGGCTCAATCTCAAGACCCTGAGATCATGACCTGACCTGAAATCAAGAGTTGGATGCTTAACCAACTGAGCCATCCAGGCACCCTGAAGCTATGCATTTTAACAGCTTGTAATTCCTGTTCCATCACCCTGAATCTGATGTTATAATCTCTTTATTGAGTTTTAGGTAGGAAGTGACTATTTATATTCTCCATGCCCTGAAATATTCTCCCCAAATAAATTCTCATTGCCCCTTATCTCTATGGTAATCAGCAAGTCTGCCTCCCCCCGCTCCCCACCAGTGACAGCAGATGTGCCTAAACCACCCATCTGCTGTCTTTCTGGGGCTCTGCCACATTCTGCTTCATGCCCACTTGCAAGTGTATCACATTCCTATTTAGAAACATTCTGCCTGCCCTGGTTATTTTGAGCTACTTATCAGTGTGCACATCTTTGGCAGTCAATGGAACTGTTAACTGCCCTGCCCCTAGCATGCCCACCATGTGTAGGCTTGTCAGTGGTGGGTAGAGTCTGTGAAGATGGGAGGGTGAGCTGATGCACTCCCCCACGGGGACTGGGGCTGGCGGCGATGTGGCAGGGTGTTCTGAGTCCATTCGGGCTGTTATAACAGAATACCGTCCCCACGGCGGTTTATCCACAACAAAAATGTATTTCTCACAGTTCTAGAAACTGCAAACCCAAGATCAGAGTGCCAGCGTGATTGGGTTCTGGTGAGAGCTTTCTGCTGGGATGTTGTCTCTCCTTGTATCCTCACATGGTGGAGAGGGGCCAGAGAGGATGAGAGAGCTGTCGCGGGTCTTTTGAGTTGGTTGAGGTATAGCTGACCTATTACATTATATTAGTCTCAGGTGTACAATGTAAAGATTTGGTATTTATATTGTTAATCTTATGAATAAAACTACCAGTTGTTTCACCAGCAAAAGGTGAGTTTATTCAGGAATAGCCAAGAACTGCAATCTGGGACAATCAGGCTATGGCAAAAGATAGGTAAGGCCACAGAAAAAGCAAGGGAATATTCTTTTATAGAGAAGTGGGGGAAGTGAGGAGGGCTGTCATAAACAAAAAAATCCATCAGAGTAAACTGGGAGTTCTATGTATAGGGGTTTCTCATTGGCTAAGTTGTGACTGTCTCTTATTGGCTGGGCTGTTGCTGGGGGAGGAAGAAACTTTCCACATTAAAGTAGTACCTACATGTAAGGTCTCTTTTCTTTTTGGGTCTGCAGTTGAGGAGGGGTGGTGGTAAGGCCTGAAAGTTCCCCATGCTGGCCTCCCAGCCTCCTTCTGAATGAGGTTTCTTTTACTAATTTTCACAATATGTATTGCAAAATTATCAATCACCACAATAAGCTGATTTACCATCCATCACTATACATAGGTATCATGAGGATGTTTAAGATCCACTCTTAGCAACTTTCAATGCAACTGAAAAATACAATATTGTTTCCAATACTGTCCAATATGCAATACAGTATTATTAACTCTAGTTAACATGTTGTGCATTATATGCCTAGACTTGATGTATTTTGTAGCTGGAAGTTGGTGCTTTTGACCTCCTTTCCCATTTCATCCACCTTCCACCTCCCACCCCTCTTCACTCTGGCAACCATCAATCTGTATCTATGAGTTTGGGTTTTGTTTTAGTTTTTAGATTCCATGCATAAATGAAATCATGTAGTATTTGTCTTTCTCTGTCTGGTTGATTTCACAAGCATAATGACCTCAAGTTTCATCCATGTTATCACAAATGACAAGATTTTCATTCTTTTGAATGACCAAATAATATTGCAGTGTGCGTGTGTGTGCCTGCATGGTGTGTGTATGTCTTCTTTATACATTAATCCATTGATGATTCTTAAGTTATTTCCTTATCTTGGCTATGGGATATAAGGCTGAAATGAACATGTGAGTGCATACATTTTTCATTTTCTTTGGATAAATATGCAGAAGTAGGATTGTTGTATCATATGGTAGTTCTATTTTTAATTTTGGGAGGGAACTTCATATTGTTTTTCACAGTGACTACTCCAATTTACATTCCCACCAACAGTGCACGAGGGCTATCTTCTCTCCACATCTTCAAAACACTTTTTATTTATTGTCTTTTTGATAATAGCCATTCTGACAGGTGTGAGGTGATATCATATTGCAGTTTTGCTTTGCATTTCCCTGATGACGAGTGATGTTGAGCATCTTTTCCTGTGCCTGTTGGCCATCTGGATGTCCTCTTTTGAAAAATGTCTATTCAGATCTTCTGCCCACATTTTAAAATTTGTGGTGTCCTTTTTATTAGACCATTCATGGGGCCTTTGACTTCATGGCCTAATTATTTCCCATAGCATTCACCTCCTAATATCATCACATTTAAGGTTAGGATTTCAACATATGAATTCGGGGGGTGGGGCACAAACATGCAGCCTATAACACACAGGAAAAGGAAGGAAGAGGAAATGTAAGTGTTGGGAGTTCTCCTTATCAGAATAGAAAACGTTACATGGGTTTGTAAGTATATACAGAAACTTTTTTGGGAATTTTTTAATGTTTCTTTATTTTTGAGACAGAGAGAGAGCGCGTGCTTGAGCAGAGGAGGGGCAGAGAGGGAGGGAGACACAGAATCCGAAGCAGGCTTTAGGCTCTGAGCGTCAGCACAGAGCCTGATGCAGGAATCCAACTCACAGACTGCGAGATTATGACCTGAGCTGAAGTTGGATGCTTAACCAACTGAGCCACCCAGGCACTCCAAATTCTTTTTTTTTTTTTAAGTGAAATTTATGTGAAAGGTGAAATAAAATGTACTCATTTATGTGAAAGTGTTTTATTTATTTATTTTTTAAAAATTTTTAATGTTTTATTTATTTTTGATACAGAGAGAGACAGAGCATGAGAGGGGAGGGGCAGAGAGAGAAGGAGACGCAGAACCGGAAGCAGGCTCCAGGCTCTGAGCTAGCTGTCAGCACAGAGCCTGACGCGGGGCTCGAACCCACAAATGTGAGATCTGACCTGAGCTGAAGTCGGAGGCCTAACCGACTGAGCCACCCAGGCACCTCTGTGAAAGTGTTTTAAAATGGAGCCAAGAGACCACCAAGGAGGTGAGCCTTATGCAGTCCTCACTGGGGGAAACCATGAACTTTTGAACTGGTCTAAACCACAAATATTCCAAGGACTCTGCAGGAACACATCTGTGGCTTCCTACAGTAATGGCCTTTTGTTTGTGACAGCCTCAGTGGCCAATTATGGTTAACCAAGTTGAGTTTTCTGGTTTCAACACCAAAGAAAATTCTTTGTCAAAAATGTACACAGGCATTCCCTTTTTGTCTTTAAAAAACCTTTGCCTTTTGCTCCCACACAGGAGATGATTTGTGTTGATACCTAAATCTGTGCTCCCCAATTTGCAGTTCTAAGACCCCAAATAAATGCTTCTGTTTTATTTCAATTCTGCTTTCTTAGGTTGATATTTCCATAACATACAATTATCATTAAAAAGTTTACAGTATAGTGATACTTCACATGTTCTTAGTGTTGTACAAACACTGTCTCTATCCAGTTGCAAAATATTTTCATCTTCCCCGAAAAAAATTCCCTACCCATTAAGCAGTTTGTTGTCATTCTTCCCTCCCTGCCCCCGGCACCTAGCAAACAGCACTCAGCATTCTGTCTCTATAGATCTACCTATTCCAGACATTTTATATAAATGGAGTCAGACAATATGTGGCCTTCCATATCTGGCTTCTTTCACTTAACATAGTGTTTCCAAAGCTCATTCATGTTGTAGCTTGTATCAACACTTCATTCCTTCTTGTGAATGAGTATTATTCCACCGAGTATATAAACCACATTTTGTTTACCTCGACCATTCATGGACGTTTGGATTATTTCCACCTTTCGGAATTGTGAATTCTGTTGCTATGACTATCCCGGTATAAATATTTGCTTGAGTACCTGTTTTCAGTTCTTCTGGGGTATATACCTACAAGCGCATTGCTGGGTCAAATGGGAGTTCTGTATTTAACTTTTTGAGGACCCTCCATATTGTTTCAAATAGCAGCTCCAAAATTTTACATTCCTACCAGCAATGTATTAGGGTTCCCATTTTTCTACATCCTTGCCAAAAGTTGCTATTTTCTTTTTTAATTTTATTATAGCCTTCCTAGTAAGTGTGAAGTAGTATCTCACTATAGATTGAAGTTGTTGTCTCAGGGTGCATGACCATGTTTCCCCAAATTCACATGTTGAAGGCTTAAGCCCCAATGTGGTGATATTTGGAGATGGGGTCTTTGGAAGGCAATTAGGCTCCAAGGTTGGAGCCTTCACCAGAAGAGGACACAGCAAGAAGATGGCTGTCTGCAGGAGGACCGCTGCCAGGAAACCACCACACTGGCGCTCTGAACTCAGACTTGCCAACCTCATAGTTCTTCAGAGGAGGTAAGGATATTGTTTCTGGCAAAAGCAGATAATTTTAAAAGCATGCATAACTGCTCTGGAAGGGGGGAGACTTTTTTCCTTGGGTTCTCTGAACTTTTCTCCTTGGGTTTTCAACATTCCAGAAGTCAGAGGGTCAGTCCCTTTTCAGGGTGAAGTACAGTAGTAGAGAAAAATAGTTAGTGTCTGGGGTATTCCGGAATGGGTGGATGACATGATTTTCTGACAGAGGACAGGAAAATGGCAATGCCACAGACCTCTGGACTCAGATGAAATCATATTCTCTCTCTATGACTGAAAGTGATACAGAGGATAACTTCTTAGGAGGCTCGAGGGGATGGCAGGAATTTCTGTTTCTTTACTTCCTAATGCTAAACAAATTATGCCATTTGCTTTTCCTGTCGTTTAATTAAACTTCCTTTTCCCACACAGTGGTGTAGAGAAGGAGAAATTGTTCCTTTACCCTCAAGGTCTTCCAGCTGGACTAAGAATTAAATTTACATGAGACAAATTAACAGGAGAAAAGAAACAGTTTTATTGGGTCCACACGGAGACCCAATAATGAGATGGAGACCTAAAGAAATGACCAAGGCAGGCAGTTTTTACACTTTTTAAACAAAGAGACAATAAATCTGTGAGGGATCTACAAGACAAAAAAAACCCCCTTAACTTTAGGAGGCTCAATTAGGAAGGAATTCTAAACAGAATTTGGGCTGGGGTAGTCAATTAGTGAAATGGAACAAGAGTTGTTTGCACAGCTTTCTTGGCTGTAAATTTCCTGTGTCTGGTGGTGAGGATGTCTCTTTACCTCCTGGTGCAGGAAGGGTACCTTTCACAGGCAAGATTTATTTCCTGCTTTCAGGGGGATGGAGGACAGTCTGAATGTCCTTCTTGCACAGGCTGTGTCTCAAGCAACTTTTACTTAAAGTTACTGATAAGCCAAATTTGAGGCAGCCTGCTCTCAGCCTCTATAGAGGCCATAAGATCTCGAGGTCAAGGAACTGTAAGCTCTGGAGTAGATATCCCTGTAGTTTGGGTGGGGGCTTGCTCCTGGAGAATAAGGATATATTGCCAAAATGTTACCAGTTTCTTCTTTCTACAGAGGCCCCGGGATAGAGCTTACATAAGACAGCCATCCAGCCCCTCCCTTCCTCTGTGGCTAATGGAGAGGCAGCTGTGCTGAGCGCATACCATGTCCTAGGGGGATGTTCCATGCATCCAGAAAAGATGTGTAAGGAAGCCAAATCCCAGATGCATTTACAAATCTTTCCAATAAACTGAGGCTAAAGTGCTGTTCTTCCTGGACGAGTTTATAAAGAAAGAAAAATCTCAAAGGAGGGGAAGATTAGGTACCTGGGACATCTTTCTTTTAAATGAGAGTGAGAAACTGATTTCTTCCTTGAAGGAGAGAGTTTAACTTTCCAAAGTTCCTGTACCTACTGCTGTAAAGCAGACATGGGGCACCCAGGAACAATGGCAACAGAGAGACCCATCCTCTGGGTGCGTATCTAAAAGCAACGGGCTAATGACCCTTAGCCATGCTACATTATGCAATTAGAAAGATGAGAGGCAAGTACCCTTAATTTGGAGGCTACTCATTTTGTTCACACTCCCCCGCCCCCACTGACACCAGACCTCGTTTTTGCTGAACTCATCTGTCTGCTGCTCTGGAGCCATGAAGTTATTTGTCATTTCTCCCTAGTGAACTGTTAATAGGGAACACTAAAATTCACTTTAAAAGTGGGAGTTACTACATAATACTATTGTTGGTGATAGATTGTGGGATTTAAAGGAATGTCCACATCATAACGTTTTTAAGGTTATAAACGATCTGAAAGAAATGGCCTCTCTAATGTTCTAATAGAGAAGAAGCCAAACATGTTCTTGAGAAAATAGTTATTTATGAGACTTCATCTCATGGACAATCCTATCATCTAATTTCAAGGACCCACCTCCACCCTCACTCAGGAAGAATCCACTGGATCTAGGTGAGTAAAAAAAATTACCACATCTCAGATGGGAATACTGACAGACAAACCTCTGTGGCAGAAACTTCTAGGTGTTTACCAACCACTTTCCTCTTCCTTCTGGACCATAGATGGATTACATTTCCCAGACTCCTCTCTTGCACTGTGTGGTCATGTGACTGGATGTGGAACAGGGCATGTGATTGGAATGCATGATCTCCAAGCCCTGCCCATAAATACCTATGATTCTATCTATATACCCTTTTCCCACACTCTCTTCCTTGGAAACCACATGTGAAAAACAAGGACAATTTAGAAGAAAAGAGTCAGGTCTCTGAATGACTGAACAGAAGATACCTATTTATCAGATACATACTTTTTTTTTTAGTGTTTATTCATTTTCAAGAGAGAGAAAGAGAGACAGAGAGACAGAGAGAATGTGTGGGGGAGAGGCAGAGAGAAAGGGAGACAAAGGATCCAAAGCAAGCTCCATGCTGACAGCCCCGATGTGGGCCTGAACTCACAAGCCATGAGATCATGACCTGAACTGTAGTTGGATACTCAACCAACTGAGCCACCCAGGCACCCCCATACCTTTCGATTTTATACAAGTGAGAAATAACTTCCTACTGGAGTAAGTCACTAGATTTTGGAATTTATCTATTATACCAGTGGCAAATATTACTTTCCTTTCTTTGGTTTAATTGACATGTAATTTTAAAAAGTGGTCAAGCACATGGGCTTTGGTCTCAGATCTGGATCTGAATCCCTGCTCTGCCTACCTTGGCTGTGCAAACTTGGGCAAGTTGCTGAAGCTTTCTGAGTCTTTAGTTTCTTATCTGTGAAAGGATGATGACAAGGCGCCCTGAAGGGTGGTTGGTACCAATGCCAGAATGCTTTTTTTCTTCTACACCACCAATTCATGGACACCAACTAGTGTCCTACAATTCAACTCAATTTTAACACTATTTTCTAGAGACAGCCTCAGCTCCCACAGGTTAAGGCTCAGTCCCACAAGTCTGCCTCCACTTCAGATGCCAGACACGAGTCCAGGTTGCCACCAGGGTGTCTTTTTAGGTTAGTCAGTTTTGGGGTTAGTCAATTCTCTAGAGCAGATTTTAGGACTCAGGAAACCCATTTACTCACTAGATGACTGGTGTATTGCAAAGGACATTAAAGGATATGAAGCAACAGCTAGATGAAGAGACACATAGGGCAAAGTATGGGGCGAGGGCACGGAGTTTCTGTGCTCTCTCAGAACCACTCTCTGGGCACCTCCGTGTGCTCACTGACCTGGAAGCTTTCCAAAACTTCTCTTTTTTAGGTTTTCATAGATACTTCACTTCATATGCATTATTGATTAAATTTATTGCCCATTGGCAATCCATGTAACCTCCCATTTGTTTTCCCTCCTGGAGGTCAGGGGGTGGGACTGAACGTTCCAACCCTCTAGTTCCATGGCTAGTTCTCTTGCTCCCTATCTTTTGGAGCTGTCCAGAAAGTCAGCTCATTCATGCGACAAAAAACACCTTTATAGCTCTCAAGCTCTCAACATGTCAGAAATTCCCAGGGTTTTAGGAGCTTTGTTATCAGAAACAGGCATGATGACCAAATGTATATTTCTTATTATAAATCAATGTCACACCACTGCTCACATTATTGTGAAAAGCCAATAAAAGTCTATTTGTCAAGTGTTGGCATAGAACTGGCACACAGTAGGTACTTACTTTCCTCTTTCCCACTCCAACTTATTCCATTCAAGATCTAAGTGTGGTCCTGGCTCAAGCCAAGTTTTCCAAGGATTAGGGACCCCGAATTGGGGGATTAATACATGAAATTATACATCTACTATACATATCTCTAATTCACAGAAAAGGTAGAGGCCTATTGGCTGAATTCCAACCCCAGTCATATATTTTTGGCTGTGTGTACAGTGTTAATGGTTTATAAATTAGGTGTCAATATTCCCAATCACAATGAAAATCCAACATCTAGCTTTTCTTAAATAACCGAAACATCTGGAACATTTGGCCCATATCCTACCTCAGTTACCAACGGGTGACATATAGGTAAGCCCATGTAACCTCATTGTGTGCCAGGCACCATTCGAAGCATTTGACTTATAAAGTAATGTAGGCTTTACAACAAACTTATGAGAGAGAACTCTTTTCAGTAGGAACTCTCATATTGTTTAAAAGAGAAAAGTGAAGCATGAAAAAGATTAAGTGACTTACCCACAGTCATGACAATTAGAGGTGGCATGGATGGGATTCAAAGCAAGACATTTCAGCTGCAGGGCTGCACTCTAAGACTGCTGTACCATATCACCTTTCACAATAACCAGACCAGCCTTGGTGCTACACACATTAGGTACATGTATAATACTCACTTCCGCTAAGTCCTTCCGGTGGGCAATTTGCAGGAAAATCTAGATGGAGATTCTTTTTCTTTTTCTTTTTTTAATTATTTCCCAAGGAAATATTGCATAGGACTTCAGTGACTTGGTGGATTGAAGTTAATTGGCTGTGACTTTGGTCAGGTAGTGTGAGCACCTAATGAATTGGAGAGAAAGCTTGATGCAGACAAAAGGAAATATCTTGCCAGATGCCTCCTTTATCCAGCTCCATAGGAGGAAATAAACTGCACTGCAACAAATATCCAGATTCTTTTTTCTAGCAATAAGGACAGTTTTTGAGCTAATTTATTTATGCCATCGCCCCACTTCTGATGATACCACTAGCTATGTTCTCAACAGAGAGGGAAAAAAAGGTCAAGTGTCCATGTGAAAGCCTTATTTGAGGGTAGTGAATATCTTAAAACTCTGTGACGCAGATGATATTAATAATATCATTATTTAGCTACTGGAGGCTCTGAAGTGCCAGAAGGTTAACTGACTCTGCTAGGCTCACAGTTGCCAAGCATCCTGGCTCCTACCCAGTCCTCTGGCACTGTATCTCCAAGATTTCAATAATAACCCCTAAATTAGTATGCTGACTGTGGAACTGTGTTTTCAAAACTAAAAACATTTTTATTTGATTTTGAATCTCATAACAACTCTATTGGGTAGGTAAAACCAACTTATCCTGGGTTTTTTTTCATAGTAAAACCTGACCCTAAGATGGATTATTAACTTGCCCCTGGTCACAAAGCAAAAATAATAGAGAAATAACCACACATTGTCTGATTCCAGCTCCCATGAGTATTCTACTCCATTAATTTGCCATGTTCCACTTTCTTCCCAGAGTCTAGGCTTCTGGAGCCATTTCAGAGAACTGAACTCAAAGGAGGTTTATTAGAAAGTATCCTGGAGTCAAGAAAAGGGGCCTAGTGCATAGGTGGGTAGTCTGAAAATGCACAAGATTGGGGTACCTGGAAATAGGAATCAGGAAGGAAGGGTAATCAAAAACTAGAGAAGCTGATGAACACTCCAAACCTGAGACATTGGAGAAAAAGGAAAAAGAGACAGGATGATTACATAAGCAGCCTGCATGAAGCAAGCAGAACTGGAGGCAAGTGCTGGGTGTCAGCTAGGGTGCATTGGCTGCATGTGACAGAAACCCAACTGCAGTGACTCATCTGGCTTGAATTTATTTTCTTTATGTAACGAGTAATCTGGAAATTGGAAGTCCCAGGTTGGTGCTGTTACCACTTCAATGCCTTAAGGCTCTGATACTTTTACCTTTTTGCTTCTCCATCCCTCACATGTGGCTTTCATGCTTATGCTCAAACTAAGGCATGGTGTCCACTGGCCATGAAGGAAGAAGGTAAAAGGCTAAGGAAACACAGAGGCAAACCAACTGAGTCTACCTCCTTTCAAAGGACATTTCCAGAAGTCTCTCACCCACTCCCAACTTTTGGTTGCCTCTTATTGACCTCAGTTGTTACATGACAACTCCTGGCTGCAAGAAAGTAAACTGAGTTTGCGGGGTTAGTTTTGAGATCATCACACTGTTATCCTGAACAGAATCTAGCTCTATGACTGTATCAGTAAGCGTCCAGTGGAAAAAAAAGATGGCACTTCCAAATGAAAATATTAAGACTATAAACAGATGGCACACAATAGGATGGCTAGCTGTAGGGCATCCTGAAAGATGGATACAGTAACCTGGGACTAGTTGCAGATCATGCTTAGGTATAAAGGGATGATGGGAGAATGACAGAAGAATCATGAAGGATTGGAATAAGTCAAGAGTGCCACCTTGGAAGAAGCATTAACTTGGTTAAAGGACACAGTCAGCCAAAGCCAAACCCAGAGAGAACAAGAGAAGGGACTGGTAACCTGCACTTACCTTCCACCCTTCGTCTGCTATCTGCCCAAACTCCCTACTGGCCAAATCAAACAGAAGCCAGAGGACAAACCTTTTGCTGTTGTTCCTATAAGTTAGTATCCTGAGGGGCTGCTGCAGTCCAGGGGGTGAAGAAGGGCCTCCCTGTGGAAGTGATTTTCCAGCCACAGGATGAAAGGAGCTTAGTTGAGAGAAAAGCTGAGGGCTCCCAGCAGAGGGAACACAGAGGACGAGAGCAAAGGTGGAGGGTTGGGAAGATGTCCTACTCAAATATTTCAGTTCAAGGAAGGATTTTGTTTGATTATAAATCTGCTATAAATCCTGTGGGTTTGGTAATTATGAACACATTCTCCAGCTCAATTATCCCTGAACTGCTGACAATCAAGAGTCAGATTGGGGCCCTGGTTGACTGCTTGAGTGACACTGTGTGTGTGCCAGTGGGCTGGCATTTCCATATTTCCTCATATCTCCATTTGGAAGAAGTGCTAGTTGATCAGGTGTACATAAGTTCAATCATATTTTAGGGAATACATGGCAGGAATTTTGCAATCAACCCCTTTCGGTATGAGGACTCACAAAGAGTAGAACGAGGATTTGTATAACACATGGCAGGCAGCACCCCTCTCTTTTAGCCAAGTCTCTTCCTCAGCCAGCCTGCATTTCATTCTCCTCTCCCCAGTGAACCTGCTTGTTTTTAATTATTGCCGATGGTAAATCTCCTTCAAAGGCAGAAACATCTACATTTTAGCTGATTAAAACATAGGACCAGGGAAATCTTTTCACTCTATGGAAATGGGGCCAAAAAGAAAAAGAAAAAGAAAAGAAAATCCTGAAAAGAAATATAGGAAATTCCCAGCATCAAACAGGAAAGAGACTAAAAAAGGGAACCCTAAAACATGAGAGTAAAAATCCTGGGATATTTCTCATCTGTGCGCAATTGTTCTGCACCATATGTTCTCAAGGCATCAGGCACCCCTCATGTGAGGCATCCTCTAATTACCTGCCTAAAGGGCATTTTCCTCATCAGGCTGTATGTACCTTAGTTTACTTCTGTGTTGCTTGGTGCAAATTTAAT
>NC_043700.1:34990712-35002081 GCF_006229205.1 Suricata suricatta | reverse complement strand
GTGTGTGTGTGGCCATCCAAATGACCAAGAGTAGGAGGTGTTAGACAGTGAGACATGGTCAGATGGTCCCTGCAAGTCTCTCTAGCTATGCCAGAAGGACACGTATGAGTGAGACAGGGAAGCCTGGTTGTTAACATGGGCTCATCATAGCCAAATTGTCTCCTGGCTTCCTCTCAGAAAACACTGAGAAGATTTTCCAATTGCATGGGTTGTCGTAGTTGTTATACTAATGAACCCTTCACTCACTCTGCACCCCCAAGACAGACAGGGGCCCTGAGTGCTCTTGGTGCATCCCTTTCATACTCTACAAAGGTCTCATCCACTTAATCATGTAAGACAGGGTTAGACAACTGGGCTGGACAGGTGTTTATTTCTACTTTGTTCTGCATCTCAATCAGGTCACATAGTAAGCACTGAAGGACATAAAAAACCACAAATGTAATACATTATGACACTTGGGGACACCAGTAGAGCCCCACTCTCTTTTATGTTAGTACTTCACTCAGTTCTCTTCTTCATGGTGACTCTTAGGAGTATTATCATCATCTTGTCATACAGCCCCTCTTCCACATCCTGTGTCACTGCTGATACCTTCAAGTGATCTACTCGCTCAGTATGCAATTACCTCCAAATGTATGACATGATACAAATATTAAATTACAGTCTTAGTTACATTTTCACACACTTGATTATATTTGAGAACATCCAGACAGATTTTAGGATACAACCTAGTGTTATTAAAAACAAATGTTTACAATTATTAGATCATATTTTTTCTTGACCCTGAAATCTTGGGCAAGATGTGATTTGGATCTGTTAACTGCTATGCATTCTAAAAATGAGAACTTGTGCTTGTGTGGATGCATGTACAATAACAAGAAGATAGGGTCTTTCCAATAACTTAACTTATGCAAGATTATGGTCATTACGATATTCCGTGTGTACATTTCTATGGCACCTTAAACATTGGTTGGAATCCCTAAGTATTCACACGCACAGTAAACTGATACAAAAGTGATGTTCATGACTTACCATTTTGTAATGCTCCATCCAGTCTACGGCCATACCACGCTGCATGCGCCCGATCTCGTCTGTAATGCTCCATCTGTCCGGCCACTACCCACGCATCTTCCCAGGCCCCTCCAGTTACAGACTCCCACCCCTACTGATGCTTCTCTTACTTAATTCTGTCTTTATGCTTTGCCTCATTCACCCCAGGAAAACCCATTTCAATATATTTCCCTTATTTTCTACTTGCTAAAATGGGTAATGTATTATATCACTATAGAATTTCATTTGTCTTATGTATGTGCACATCTTATATCCCAACTGATTAGGAAGACTAACTCTTACTGAGCATTTTTCCTGTATTAATTCATTTAGTCCTCCCTATGATTCTAAACACATGCATTATTATTATCCCCATTTTATCAGATGAAGTAATGAAAGCAAAGAGAGCTTAAGTAACTTCCCTAGGTCACATGCAATTAGACTAATCCATCCGTTCTTTCCACAGTCATTAAATATTTATTGGTATCAATATTGTATTAGATGTTAGGCAGTGCATTATAGGTTGTTCCTGGGGAAGGTCAGGAGCCTGCAGCTTTGCAATTCTAGCTATAGCCAGAGCACTTACTACAGGTACCAGACACAGTGCCTGCCAGATACATGTCCGTTGACTGAGTGATTTGGATTTCAATACTGTACATGACATGATTTTTAGTCTACTGTAAGAAGAATCCTGTCGCCATAAATTTAACATTAAATGTTACGGGCAACTCTAAGAAATCACATGCTCTTTGAGATCTGTCCTTTCGCACTGAGTATGACTGGGCAGCCACAGACAGCCCAGACCACCTAGCAGAATTCTGCCTTTGGGACTGTTCCTCCATGAGGAGTCAGGCTTGGCATTAGGAATCCACTTTTAAACCAAACTGTCCACCTCCTGCTGTTTTGTTTCGTAATTGCATATGGACCTGAGTGCAGTGAATGTCAGGAGGCCTCTGTCGGGCTGCTTGCTGCTGAGAACTTTCTCCCTGGGGTCTGACCCAATCTGCCAAGGGCTGATGCAGCCATTGGTTTCCTTATAGCCAAAAGAGTTGTTTCTGTCAAAAATTTTAGTGGAGGTAAACTCAGTACATTTGATATAGAGTTTCACAAAGCAGCTCTCCAATGTTAGGAAGCATACCTTTGGTAATATTTCTGCTTATTGGGGTGGGGAGGAGGAAATAGGTGAGGTCTCAATTCTAGAATATATGCAAAAAAAGATACAGTTTAGCCTTGGTTTTAACACACTCTAGTATTCCTCAGCCAAAATTCATTAAATAGTTATGCACTGAATTCTTTGCCAAAGAATTTATATAAATGGATAGAGTCTAGTTATCAAAACTTCTTATTTTGCCCTTAATTAAATAAAGGCTGTATAGGTTATGACTGGTCCATAGCTAAGATTATATAGCTAGGTAGAGTAAGAATGGATAATAGAATACAGGCTCCATAATTTCTGTTCCAGAATTATTTTCTCAGTACTCAGATACTGTTAACTGCTTATTGAGTATTCCATCCCTACTACATTTAAAATATATTTCAATTAGGGAAATTCTGATGCAAACAGAAGTTCTTTGAAACACAATCTGTGAGGCAAATTGAAGCATGCCTCTAACATAAACTACATATATTGTTATATAGCCTGAGGATCAGTTCATTACAGAATCGGCATTCTGCTTGCAAGCTATGGAAAAACAAAAGAAAACCATAGAAGGTTTTGGATATGGCACCACAGTGAAACAGCTCAGTAAAATTTAAGCAGATGCCCATTGATTGCTTTTGACTTGCAAGCATTGTTTTCTTGCTCCTGACTTTATTTTGCCCCATTCTTTCTTTAGGGGCAGCTCTAGGACCAATATTAACACTTGGAAGCTCCAGAAGCCTCACACTCTTATCCAAAATGTAAGCATCCATGGTGGTGCAACATAGAAATTGTATGGTCTGCTAAATAAAGTTGGGGACAGTGCAGAGAGGCAAGCCCCATTTATGGTCTACCTGCTAATTCATCAGCTGGAGAGCAGACCTAGGCTGTAACCAGAAGATCAGCTTCCATCAATATATTTTCTGTAAAGGACAAGCTGTTATTTTTCCATGAGTTACAAAAGCAAAGCAAGAGAATAGAGGTCAAACCCACTGGATTCCAACCAGGAAAGGCTAGTTTGAAAGCTTTAAAAGAAAGATTTTTTTTTCTCACAAGTTTTAGCTTGTGAGAAAATCTCCCTGGGCCGGTCATGCATATGAAGCAATGTTTCTTAAACAAGTAAACACGGTGACTCAGAAAAAATAAGTTACAAGTAATTTTTTTTTATTTTTGAAAGAGAGAGAGAGAGAGAGAGAGAGAGAGAGACAGAGAGAGAGAGCATAGGTACAAGCAGGGGAGGAACAGAAAGAGGGAGAGAGAGAATCTTAAGCAGACTCTACATCCAGCATGGAACCCAGAGCCCGAGGTGGGGCTCGATCTCATGACTCTGAAATTATGACCTGAGCCAAAATCAAGAGTCAGACACTTAACTGACTGAGCCACCCAGGCACCCCAACAGACCTTTTAAAACTTGAAGTATAGTTGACATGCAATATGATATCAGTTTCAGGTATAAACATTTATAAACTTAGGAAGTGCTACCATCATAAATCTAGCTACTGTCACCATACAAAGTTGCTACATATTATTAACTATATCCCCCTTGCTGTACTTTCCATTTCCCTGTCTTATTTATTTTATAACTGACACTTTGCTCCTTTTAATCCCCTGGCCTATTTCATCCATCCTCTTACCCCTTTCATCTGACAAACACTAGATTGTTCTCTGTCTCTGTGTATCTGTTCCTGCTTTGTTCTGTTGGTTTATTTGTTTTGGGGTTTTTCTGGATTCCACATATAAGAAAAATCATACAGTATTTGTCTTTCTCTGTCTGATTTATTTCACTTACCATAACACCCTATAGGTCTTTCCATGTTATTGCAAATGGCAAGATTTCATTCTTTTCTGCGTGGCTAAAAGAAGAAAAATTTTAATGTTCTTTCCTCTGATTTTTTAAAAATGGAGATAAAAGTCTTTGAAATTTTTATTACCATCATATTAATATGAATAGTTTAGGCCATTTAAAATTACTTTCCCTTTTCTGCACTAATTGTGGTATCTTAAAGACTGATTTTCCTGAATATGATAATGTTCAGGAAGATAGTTCTGTGGTTGGGAAAGAATCATTATATTACTCAAAAAATAGTTTAGACAAGGTCGATTTACCATCATTCCATATGAAAGGCCTTTTTATAACTACCACCCAATTCCAAGGAATCTGCCTTCTGGTTCATTCAGGCTTGACTTCAGGATATGCACGAATTCTGGGTCCAATCACCTTTGGTTAGAATAGCAGGGCAGTGTCCTTCCATTTAGGTATCACGTATGGTAATCATTCATGATCAAAGTTACTCTTCCCAAAAGGGCAGAATGTGACTGACAGGTGTGGGAAGGCCTTATGGACTTCACCAATGGAGTGAAGAAGAAAGGCAATTGGTTTGGGTTATGTTTGCTTTGAGAGACCATTGGGACTTCAAACTGAAGTCATTTAACAGGTACTTGTACAGAGACATGTACATGTATAAAGGAGCACAGGAAGAAGGTGGACGTGAGCTGTGGTTTAGGCAGAATGCCATCTTAGAATGTCTCTAAGATGCTCACTTCCTGGTATTCATAACCTGTATAAGCCACCTTCTTAAGTGTGAGACTTGTGAGGCCACTGGTATTTCAAGTCCATGACTGGATTACTAATTAGTTAACTCTGAGTTCATCAAAAGGAGATTAGACTGGGTGAGCCCTGAAAAGAGGAACTGGCTCCTTGCTGAACAGAGAGATCCTCCTGCTGGTCTTGAAGAAGTTAAGCAGCTATTTGGTGAGGAAACCTATGGAGAAGGCCACATAGCAAGGACCCGGAGGATGGCCTTCTAGGAGATAAGAGTGGTCCCTGGCTACTGCCAGCAGGAAATCAGGCACCCCAACCACAGCTGCAAGAAAGCGAACTTAGCCACCAACAACCATGTGTACCTGGAAGAGGATGCTGAGTCTCAGGTGGGACCACAGCCCCAGTCACCGGCTTGACGTCAGCCTGCTGAGAATCTGAGCCAAAGACTGAAAAAGGAAATTCTCAACTTTTAATGTTTGTGAGCCCTAATCCTGGGCTCCCAAGAAGCTATGCTTTAACTTTTACAAGGTTGGGATGACTGCACCAAACTTTTTAAAGATTTTTTTTCAATGTTTATTTGTTTTTGAGAGAGAGAAAGACAGAGCATGAGCAGGAGAGGAACAGAGAGGGATGTCGGAGACACAGACTCAGAAGCAAACTCCAGGCTTTGAGCTGTCATGTCAGCACAGGGATTTGAACTCATGAATCACAAAATCATGACCTGAGCTGAAGTCAGAGGTTTAACCGACTGGCCACCCAGGCACCTCATGGCGGGAACACACATTATACATTGGCTTCATTAGCAAATAACTTAAAGAAACCTTCCAAACTAAAGAGTATAAATCTCCCCAAGTGCTGTTTCCATACCTCTGAACCTGCAACCTTGCACATACTAAAAGCATACAATAAAGCTTGTAATTTTTGATATACCCTGTGTCATGATGATTTGTAACTTTTGATGTAACAACAACAACAACAACAAAAAGCCATCTATAACCCTGTATTAAACATCCCTTCAGTGCACCACTCTCTTCTTTGTGAAGATTGTGTATCTCGGGCAGCTGTCCTCACTTGGACTTGAACAAAACTCTCTTCCCTTTTTTTTTTTTTTTAAAGAAATTCTAAAAGGTTTGCATGTCATTTTGTGTCGGGTCAATGAGACCCAGCTAAGCCATGTCCAGAATTCTGAGCCACAGAAACTGCTAATAAATTTGTGTTACTTTAATGAATAATTAAGTGTGTTACACAGAAACAAGAATACGGTTTTTGGAGTCATCAGAGCACTTGGTATCATCGGAACCATGGGGGGTATATGAGATTAAACATGACGAGTGCATGCACACAGAAACGAGGAGATGGCCTGAGTGAATTCCTAAAGAAGACTGATGTTTAAGGGGCAAAGAAGGAAGAGAGACTGAAGGAGTGGCCAGCAAAGGAGAAATAAAATCAACCGAATATGATGGGATGCACCACTTTCTTCCTCTCCTGGCCTCCTTTGTCCTACAAGACAAGAACTTGTACACCTTTTCTCATTTGTTCTGTGGGTGAGATTGGCAAAAGCAAGCTGATCTCAGCCTTTTGAACTCTGTCTCTTTTTCAGGATTGACGTGACCACAAGCCAAGGGTCTTTTCTCCATCCTGCCTTGGCCAGGCGGCAAGCTGCTGGTGATGAGGGGGAGGCAAGAGGTGGGGAGGGGTCTGAATTATAAACTGTAACTGGCAGAGACAGAGAGAACTATGATTTCATGTGAGTTCAAACTTTGGGACCTTGGAGAAAGTAGTGAAAGTCTCATTTTAGCCGTAAGTAAAGGCTTCAATAGTTTTCTTACAGTAAACCTAATGTATTGATTCTGATTTGATTCTTGTTCTATTTCTCACATTTTCTAAACTCATCAGGGAAGTACATGATTAACACTGCAGGAACAACTCACAGAATTAGAAGCTAAGGGAAAATAGAAGGTCAAGGAGGAAAGTACCAATGGGATCAAACCTATAGACATCAAAACTAGTAAGCCTTCAGTAAATGACAGCATGTTAGGACCTGAGCTAACTTCATTATACATACTCCCTCTCTTAATCATCATGACAGTCTTCTGATGAAGTATTTCATGTATTCATTTTACATAGATGGAAATGAGGCTTAAACTGAGGTAACCCCAGAAGGTCAAATAGCCTAGAAGGAGCTGGAATTCACATCCTAGAGTACCTTCCCTCACCCATGGAATTTGACCACGGGAGAGGTTTTTATTGACCTTGAGAGCCTTATTTACTGTTTCAGGGGAGTGTTGATGTCATGAGTCAGATTGCGACTGATTAGCTATGATTAGATAATGGGTTGTAAACAGAGAGAGCAAGAGCAAGTTTTAGTTAAAATTCTTATTCATTTTGGCAATGAAACTCAGAAGAGGTGGAATAGGAGAAATGGGATATGGGATAGAAGGACTTCTTTCCACTAAGAAAGGAGAAACTTTGAAACTCTTTGAATGCTGTTAGGAGAGAAAGCAGTGTGGGAGATGTAAATATAGCTGAGAAATTAAAAATAATCTGAGGACAATTGAGAGAGGGAAGTCTTTGAGGAAGCAGGAGGGGAAACAGAGCCATGTAATGGAGAAAGTTCCTTTTCTTGGTTTCGATTTTCTTGGTAAAGCAGCAGTGAGTTTATCTGCCCAGAATAAGTTAGGGAGAAGATGAGGTGGAAATGATTGCCCTTTGAGAGGTGATTATGAATCATGGGACAGTGTCCAACCAGACGTGACTACAGAGAAAATGACCCAAGAACCAGCTCTTCCCCATGATTTCTCTACGCAAACTATGTTTGCAAAGGAAACTTGTGCTTATCACAACTTTTACTATGATTTTAATAATTTAATTTACTGTAATTTCTGCCTAGTTTTTCTTTTATAGTAAACACTGTTTATCAGTTGGGTGTGTGTGTGTGTGTGTGTGTGTGTGTGTATTTTCTTTAAGAAAAGCCATTTTTGTTTTCAGGACTACAAATTTTGATAAGCATTCATCTCATTCAGTTATATGTCATTCACTTTGTCAACAGAAGACATTGACTGAGATCTACTCTCTAGGTCGTGACTTCAATACAGTTCACTTTAACTCAGACTCCTGATGTATCTTGGCCTTGAAGTATGCAGTATCAAGGCTTCTGATTCTGTAAACTCTGAATTTTCCCACTAAGTTTCCTTTTAATTAAGCAGCAGATTTTTTTCTAAAAAAAACAATCAAATGTGAATGAGCTCCTATATTGTGTCCATGATTGTGGTGCACACTGTAGAACATAAAGCAAAACAAAACAAAAAGCAAAATTCATAGTTTGCAAACTTAAGGAGCTTCCATTTTTGTTACCAACACAAAAACAGCATGCAGAAAACAACTAGAGAACAATATAAAATAGTGCTACATCCTTGAGGGCAAATGATGACTTATGTAGGCTGGTGTGGCCTTCATGGGAAAGAATGGAGCTGAGATGGCATCTTAAAGGAGAATGGAAATAGGGGAGCCAAAGAAAGAGACAAGGTGTTTCAAAATGGAAGACAGAGCGAAAAGGAATAGAGGTACAATTAACTAGAGCATGCATGAAGGACAGTGTGGAATCTCTGCAAGAGCGCGTTTGTATTGGAGAAAGATGGGTAAACAAGGCTGGCAGCACCCAGAATCATAGAGGGAAAGAAACTTTCAAGCCGGCCTAAATATCTGTCATTTTAAAGTATAGGAGACTAAGGCTGAGAGGTATTTCCCAAATATGCCTTATGTGGCAGAACTAGGTTAAGGATTCAGTTTTTTTTTTTTTTAATTCTTGATTTCAAGGCTGGGGGCTTTGCCATACACACTGCTTCCCTTATGGGACCCTGGCTAAGGAGACAACATGACATAGGAGTTAAGTTTACTGCTACGTGATAGCTTCCGCTGAAGAAATACTGGTTTTGATCATTACCGTCATACCACCTTGGACAAGGTTGCTTTTTAACCTTTCTGGGTTCTCTTCATCAGTATAGTGGGGGGTGCTAATAGCATCCACCTAACATGGTGTGCTTGTGGGTAACAGAGGTGATGTGCTTATCATAGCACATAAAACATGTTAAGTATCCAATGTGTTATCTGTTGTTTTATTCGTTTTCATGCCAACGTGATTTGAATGTTGGCCATGTTTGGTAAGGTTATTTGAGATGTATAAAGGTAGATTAAATAGAGAACTTAGTGCTTTACAGGAGAGATAAGACTTAAAACATTTTTAATAAAAGGTCAAAAGTGATCAGAGTTGTCAGTAAGGCATCAATAAAATTGACAAAGTACCATAAGCATTAAGAGGCAAGAGAAATTTCTTCTGTGTGGAAATAGCTTTGTGGAAATGGTGAATTGCTTTTGAAAATAAACCTGCTGGAAAATAAACACCCAAATAAATACTATTTTTCAGTCACCTTGGGAGGCTATATATTTGTTATATATGAGCCTTCACTTAATAGTCTAAAGATATTTGGGCACACCTTTGGGAACTACCTCCTCGGTCCTTTACACATCCACCCCAGAGACTCTTGTTCCAAACATCCTTTCAGAAGGATGCGGCAGATTCATGTTGTGGGAGCTTGGGGAGGAGAGGGAGCGCTCCAGGTGAAGGAGACAGAAGGGCAGGTCACAGAGGTATGCGCGACAGGGCACATGGTTGGGACCCCTCAGAACAGTCATGGAGGGCATGCGCGCGGGAGAAAGAAGCCATCTTCTGGTGTGGACGGAGCATCCTCCCTGACTGTCTGGAACATCACTGAGAACTGAGAACGGTAAATTACTAGGATCTGCTGGTAGGAGGAAAGTTGAGGAGAGTCATAGAGAAAGGTCTGAGGCACCGAGGAGTGAGAGGCTAAGTCCACGAGAGCCCATGTCACCCAGAGACCTCTGCGCTGGAACTCCAGCCCAAAAGCAGTGGAGACTGGATTTTGAGCTGGGTGACATTCTTGTTGACCGGAGTATTGCAAGACCCAAGCTTTCTTTCCTGTTTTTAAGTGGACTATTTCAAACAGTTTAAAATGAAATATGGTTTTTGCTATTGCTTTTTTTAGTTTTAAGGTTTTATTGGGTTAAGGTGGTTTCTTTCTTTCTTTCTTTCTTTCTTTCTTTCTTTCTTTCTTTCTTTCTTTCTTTCTTTCTTTCTTTCTTTCTTCTTTCTTTCTCTATTCAAGGTTTCCTGATAGGTTTTTTTTTTATCTTGAATACATGTTGCATTCAATTGAATAATTTTTTGGCTCCAGTTGAGATATTTTGTTGTAATCTTTTAATCTATAAAGTAAGGAAGTTTATGAATAGATTTTCTAATATGATTCAACTTTGCATTTCTGGGGTAAACCCAACTTGGTCATGATTCACTGTTTCTTTTAAACATTGCTGCATCAGGTTTGCTAATGTTTTGCTTAAGACATTTACACCTATGTTCATGAAAGAAATAAGTCTCCAGTTTTCTTTCCTTTGTACTGTCCTTGTCTGGTTTGCTTTATAACTACAAAACTATAAAATAAGATTGAGAGTATTCCCTGCTTTCCTCTGGAAGAAGTGTTATAGGGTTAGAATATGTTCCTTAAAGGTAGCATTTGCCTATATCGCTTAGATGTAATATTTTCTTAGTGGAAATAATCTTAAATCAGACTTAAATATATGTAGTCTTCATGGAACCATTATTTAAGTCAGTTTTGATTAGATAATTTTACCTATCGTGTGTATATTTTACCTCTGTTCAAAACTGTTGACTTACATTATTCAATTATTGTTCTTACTTTTCTTTTAAATTTCTGCTGTTTCCATAATGATGCCTTCTTTTAAAGTCCTAAATTCCTAATTTGTGCCTTTTTTTCCTTGGTCATATTAGCCAATGGTTCTTCCCCTTCCTTCCTCCCTCCCTTTCTTCCTCCTCTCTGTCTCTCCCTCTCTCCCTTTCTCTCTCTCTCCCTCTCTTTCTCTTTTTCTTCTTTCTTCTCCAAGACTTACCTTTGGGCTTTGTGTCTCTTTCCACTCTACTGTATCTGGCTTCTATTTCATTTATTTTTGCTCTCATCTTTATCACTTCCTTTCTTTCCACTTTGAGGATATTTTTTTT
This sequence comes from Suricata suricatta, assembly GCF_006229205.1. Lineage (NCBI taxonomy): Eukaryota > Metazoa > Chordata > Mammalia > Carnivora > Herpestidae > Suricata > Suricata suricatta. Next base: position 34,991,260 of record NC_043700.1, on the reverse strand, counting down.
CCAACATCTTAAGTTGAACACTTACTATTTTTTTCACCATTTATATTTCCCAATAAAAATATTTTAAACTACAAATGTTTCTCTGGATTTTGCTTTTACAATATACTTCAGATTTGGATCTATATTGTTATTATTTTTCAGTTTGATTTTCTACTTGATCCATAGTTTTTATATAGCCCTTATTTCTAAACATAGGAAGTATTAATTACTTCTATGATATTTTTGCCCAACTTTTCCATTGGTAAAAATGACATTGTTTAACTCCAAATGGATCGCAGACTTAAATATAAAACATGAAACTACAAAATTTCTAGAAGATGACACAGGAGAAAATCTGGATGATGTTGACTATGACAGTGACCTTATTTTTTTAGTTTTTTAAAATATTTTTTGACAATGACTTTTTATACCAATTTGAGGATAGTTTGTTCTAGTTTTGAGAAGAATGTTGGTGCAATTTTGATGGGGATTGCATTGAATGTGTAGATTGCTTTGGGTAGTAGTGACATTTTCACAATGTTTATTCTTCCGATCCATGAACAGGGAAT
>NC_043700.1:34898550-34990612 GCF_006229205.1 Suricata suricatta | reverse complement strand
GCTATGAAACTTGAAATGAACCACAGGAAAAAGTCTGGAAAACCTCCAAGAATGTGGAGGTTAAAAACCACCCTACTAAAGAATGATTGCGTTAATCAGGCAATCAGAGAAGAAATTTAAAAATATATGGAAACCAATGAAAATGAAAATACAACAATCCAAAATCTCTGGGATGCAGCCAAGGCAGTCTTAAAAGGAAAGTATATTGCAATCCAGGCCAATCTCAACAAACTAGAAAGAGCGCAAATTCAAAATCTAACAGAGAACCTACTGGAACTAGAAAGGTAGCAGCAAGAGCACCCCAAACCCAGCAGAAGAAAAGAAATAATAAAGATCAGGGCAGAAATAAACAATATAGAATCCAAAAGAACAGCTGAGCAGATTAATGAAACCAGGAGTTGGTTCTTTGAAAAAATAAACAAAATCGATAAACCTCTAGCCAGGCTCCTCAGAAAAAAAAGAGAGAGCACCCAGATAGACAAAATCATGAACAAAGAAGGATCTATTACAACCAATCCCTTAGAAATACAAGCAATCATCAGAGATTACTATGAAAAACTATATGCCAACAAACTGAACAACACAGAAGAAATAGACAAATTCCTAAATACACATGCACTACCAAAATTCAAACAGGAAGAGATAGAAAGCATGAATAGACCAATAACCAGTGAAGAAATTGAATCTGTTATCAAAAATCTCCCAAGGACAATGACTTTTTAAACACAAGATGAAAGATACAATCCATGAAAAAATTAAATTAAATGCTTCTACTGTGTATAAGGCACTGTCAAGAGATTGAGAAAACAAGCCATGAACTAAGGGAAAAAATATTTGCAAAACACGTCTGATAAAGGGTTGTATCCAAAATATACAAAGAACTCTTAAAACCTAACAATAAGAAAACAATCAAACAAACAAAACCCTGATTAAAAGATGGATCAAGGACTTTGACACCTCACCTAAGAAGATACACAGGTGGCAAATATACACATGAGAAGATGCCCTGCACCTGTATGTCATCAAGAAAATACAAAATAAAACGAGATAATGCTACGTATATCTCTTAGAATCGCCCAAATTGCAAACACTGACAATTCCAAATGCCAGTGAGGATATGGAGTCAAGGAAGGTACTTCCCCCCATCCCTTTGCAACCACTGAGCTTTGTACTGTGTCTATGGTTTTCCCTTTTCCAGAATGTCATGTAGTTGCAATCATATAGTATATAGCCTTTCTGATTGGCTTCTTTCACTCAGTAACATGCAGTTAAGGTCTTTCTATGTCTCCTCGTGGCTTGATCTTTTTTGTGCTGAATATTGTTTTACTTATAGAGGTCATAGTTTATTTATCTACTTACCTACTGAAGAACACCTTGGTTGCTTCCATATTTTGCCAGTAATGAATAAAGTAGCTATAGATATCATACACAGGTTTTGTGTGCACATAAGTTTTTTAACTCTTTTGAGTAAATGTCAGGGAGCACAATTGCTGGATCTAATGGTAATAGTATTTCAGTTTTAAAGAAATTCCCAACTGCCCTCCAAAGTAACTGTACTATTTTGCATTCTCATTAGCAATGAATGAATATCCCTGTTGTATCCACTTCTCACCAGTAGTCGGTGTTGTCAGGGTTCTGGGTTTTGGCCAATATAAAAAATATATAATAGTATCTCTAGAATTACCTTTGTATTTTTCTCAAAAATTAATTGACAATATACATGTGGATCTACAAGTTACCTCACTATTCTGTTTCACTGATCTTTATCTATCTTAATATCAACAATATATGTATTAATAACTTTAGCTTTATATTTAGTCTAAATCAGGCAGGTCAGGTACTCCACATCATTTTTCTTTTCCAAGATTTTGCCCATTTTAGGTCTTTTACACTTTTCAAAAAAAATTTTTTTGGAATGGAATTTCAATTTATATAACATGCAAAAACGTTAAATCTACAGAATTGTCACCTAATATAGCCTTCCATTTATTCAGGTTATCATTTATTTCCCTTAACATTGTGTTATAATATAATTTTCAGCCAAAAGGTTTTATTAAATTAGTTCCTAAGCATTTATCATTTTTGATGTTTTTATGGATGATATTTTAAAAATAATTTTTAAATTGTTTTCCATTGTTTGTTACTAGCACACAGATATACAGTTGGTTTTACTTTACTGAATTTCTGTCTTGTGACCTAGATTAATTTGATCATTTGTACTAGTGGTTTTTTAGAACAACTGAACTTCAGGATTTTCTGTGTATGTAACACAATGCCCACCAATATACAGAGTCATTGCTGTTCCTTTGCAATATGTATGCCTCCCCCTTCTTTCTCTTGTTTTATTGCACTGACTAAGGTGTCTAATACAATGAAGGATAAAATTGGAGAGATTAGATAACTTCCAATTTTAGGAAGGAAGAGTTCTGCATTTTACCATTAAGTATGAAATTATGAGATGCAGTCTTTTCAGAGAAACTCTTTATTAAATTTAAGACATTTTCTTCTATCCATACAGAATTTTTTATTGTGAAGTGATGTTGAATCATGTCTTAGTCACTCAGGCTGCATAAGAAAATATTATAGACTTATGGTATAATCAAGCCATACACCGTAGGCTTTAAATGACAGAAATTTATTTTCTCACAGTTCTGAAGTTCCAGATGAAGGTCTGGCAGGGTTAAGTTCCTGGAGAGGGTTCTTATCCTGGCATGCTTATAACCACCTTCTTTCTTGTCCTTGCATAGTGAAGAGAGAGAAAGCAAGCTCTCTGGTGTCTGTTCATATAGGACACTAATCCCATTGGATTGGGGCTTTACCTTTATGATCTTATTTAACCTTAATTACTTTCTTAAAGTTCCTGTCTCCAAATATTGGGGTTTTAAAACTTCAACAGATGAATATTGGGGAGTCACAATTCTGTCCATGGTAATGTCAAATGCTCTTTTGCATTCATTGAGGGTATCACATTATTTTTAATATGATAGGTGAGTAATTCTGGTTTATTGTGGGTTTTTTTTTTTTTTTTGTAATGTCTCCATTGGGATGTGGTATCAGAGAAGTTCTGACCTTTTAAAATTAGTTGGAAAGTGTTTTTTCCTCTATTATTTTTTTAAAGGATTTGGAATTCTTCATAGAACTCACCAGTGAAATGAGTTCTCTGGACCTGTAATGTTCTTAATGAGAAAGCTTATAATTATAAATTCAATATTTTCAATAGATACAATGCTACTCAGATTTATTTCTTTTTGTGTGTTTTGGAAATGTGCATATCATTCAAGAAATGTGTCTATTTCTTTATATTGTTAAATTTATCAGTATAAAGTTGTTTATATTTTCATATTCTTGTTTAATGTGCATAAAATCTTTGGTTATGTGCCCTTTTTCATTTTGATATTAGCAATTTAGTACATCTTTGCTTCTTAATCATTCTAAATAAGGGTTTACCCATTTAATTATTATTTCAATAAAGTGACTTTTTGTTACTTTTGTCATAATTTTCTCTAATTTTGTCCATTTTCTGTTTTATCAATATTTGATCTAGTTTTTATTATTTCCTTTACTTTTACTTGTTTTGGGTTTTATTTGCTGTTCTTTTCTTAGCTTTTTAGGTGAAACTTAATGTCATTGACTATAAACTCCCTTTTTAAAATATAAGAATCAAAAGCTATAAGTAAGTTTCACTTTAAACATGCTTTAGTGGTATCCACAAAACAATAAAGTGTTTTCAACACTTTATTGAGATATAATTTACATATCATACAATATATCCATAAAAAGTATACCATTCAGTGGGTTTTGGTATATTCACAGAGTTATAAAATAATCACCAAAATCTAATTTAAAAAATTTTTTTCTAATGTTTTTATTTACTTTAGAGAGAGAGAGACAGAGTGAGCAGGGGAGGGTCAGAGAGAGAGATACAGAATCTGAAACAGGCTCCAGGCTCTGAGCTGTCAGCACAGAGCTCAATGTGGGACTAAAGTCCACTAACCGCGAGACCATGACCTGAGCTGAAGCCGGGCTCTCAACCAACTGAGCCACCCAGGTGCCCCACCAAAATCTAATTTTAAAACATTTTATTTACTCTCCCCCAAAAGTATATGCCTGTTAGCAGTCAATTCCCATTCTTGTATTTCTAATTCCAGTCCTAGGCAACCACTAATTGACTTTTGGTCTCTGTATGTTTGTCTATTCTAGGTATTTAATATAAATATGTGTCTTTTGTAAGTGGCTTAAAGTTTATGACGTTTATTCATGATGTAGCAATACTCACTCCTTTTAATAGCCAAATAATATTCCATTGTATATATGGGTCACATGTTAACCATTCATCAGTTGGTGAGTATTTGGGTTATTTTTATTCTGCAGCTATTATGAGTAAGGCTGTTATAAACATTCATGTTCAAGTTTTGGTGCAGATATATGATTTCATTTCTCTTGGACATATACCTAGTAGTGAAATTGCTGAGTCATGTGGTCATTTTATATTGAGGATTTCCAGACTGTTTTCCAAAGTGGCTGTATCATTTTGCATTCCAAACAGCAATTTATGAGGCTTCCAAATTATTCACATCTTTGTCAGTACTTGTTACTGCCTATCTTTTTGCATTTTAATTATTCTAGTGAGTATAAAATGGAATCTCATTGTGGTTTTGATTTGCATTTCCCTAATGACTAATGTTGAACACTTTTTCATATACTTAATAGTGATTTGTATATCTTCTTTGGAGAAAGGTCTATTCAGATAATTTTCCCATTTTATAATTGGGTTAGTGTTCTTTTTGTTGTTGAACTATAACACTACCTGAGATAATCTGGATACTGGGCTTTTGTCAAATACATAATTTGAAATTTTTTCTTCCATTTCGTAGGTTATCTTTTAAGTTTCTTAATTGCATTCCTTTAAAGCATAGACCTTTATAAAGAAATTTTGGTGTAGTTCAATTTATCTGTTTTTTCTTTTTTTATTTGTACTTTTGGTATCATATCTAAGAAGACATTACTTAATTTAAGAACATGAAAATATGCACCTAAATTTTTTATTAAGAATTGTTTAAAAACATTGAACTTTTACACATAGGGCTTTAATCCATTTGAGTTAATTTTTGTACACAGATTGAGGTAGCGGTTCAGTTTTTGCAGGTGTAGTGTTCTATAAGTATCAAATTCACTGATAATTGGTAATTTTCTTTTAATAGTTCTTGTACTGCATATTCATAATGATAAATTTTCTCAACTTTTATCTGAAATTGTTTTAACTTTGCTTTGACTTTTGAAGGATATTTTGTTTAGTTATAGAACTCCAACTTGATGGATTTTTAAAAATTATTATTTAAGGGGCACATGTACCCCAATGTTCATAGCAGCACTTTCAACAATAGCCAAATCATGGAAAGAGCCTAATCAACTGATAAATGGATCAAGAAGATGTGGTGTATATACACAATGGAATACTACATGGCAAGGAGAAAGAATGAAATCTGTCCATTTGTAGCAAAATAGATGGACCTAGAGGGAGTCATGCTAAGTGAAATAAGTTAGGCAGAGAAGGACAGATACCATATGTTGTCACTCATAGGTCTAACAGGAGAGACCTAACAAGGGACCATGGGAAAAGTAAAGGTGGGGAAAGGAGTTGGGGAGAGAGAGTGAGACAAATCATGAGAGACCTTTGAATCCTGAGAACAAACAGGGCTGAAGAGGAAGTGGGGAAGCAGATGAGGGGGTGATGGTCATATAGAGGGGCACTTGTGAGGAAGAGCACTGGGTGTTATATGGAAACCAACTTGGTAATAAACTATTAATAAAAAAACCAATTAGACCTGTAAAAAACAAAACAAAAAATTATTATTTTATTATTTTGACAATAGCACCTCATTCTTCATCTGTTTGCATTGTTTCTGTTGAAAAGTAAGCAACTATTCTTATTTCATGTGCATCTTTTTTCTGATTATTTTAAGATTTTCTTTTTTTTGTTTACTTTTTTGTTTTTAACAGTGTTATAGTTTTCCTTATGTTTATGCTTCTTAGATTTCTTGAACCTGTTGGAATACATATACATATACATATACACATTCATGTGTATATGTGTATATAATCAAATATGAGAGTTTTTGGCAATTATTGCTGAACAAATTTTTTTCTTCTGGGACTTAATTTGTACCTAAGTTATTTAGCTTAATGACCCAGAAGTCACTAATACTCCACTGATATTTTTCTATAGTTTGTCTTATGTACGCTTCAGTTTGGATGGTTCCTGTTTCTCTGACTTAGTTCCCATGTATCTCATCTCTTCTCTATGATACTCATATTTTCCCTTAAATCTTTAACTACATTTATAGTAGCTGTTGGAAAATATTTGTCTCTTTATCATGTCTGTCAGTAGGTGTGTCATCTGTAGGTCCATTTTTACTGATGAATATTTTTGCATATATAGTATTTTTTGTATGCAAATGTTTGTTTATAATGGTGTCCAATGCAATGATTCCACAATTCAGTACTCAGTGCTCATCTCTTAATCCTCTTTAACTGTGTCATCCCTTCCCTACACCCATCTACCCTCTGGCAACTACCAGTTATCTGTATTTAGAAAATCATTTTTTTTTTGGTTTGTCTCTTTTTTCTTTATTTGTTTTGTTTCTTAAATTCCACATTTGAGTGAAATCTTATAGTATTTTTCTTTCTCTGACTTATTTTACTTAGCATTATACCCTCTAGGCTCATCCATGTTATTTGCCCTCCCATGTTTATCAAAGCATTATTTATAATTGCCAAGATATGGAAGCAACCCAAATGTCCCCTGGTAAATAAATAGATAAATAAATATATATTACTCAGCCATAAAAATGAACGAGATCTTAGTATTTTAATTTTTTCTTTGTACATTGTTAATACTAACTAATTGATGGGTAAGATTTTGTTGCCCACCTTTGTTGAGTGTTTAATGTTGTTATGTATTATTTTGATTATCTTGAATTTGGTAAAGCTTTATTAGGAAGAATCTAGAACACCTATTGGACCAAAGTAGTCCTATTCCATGGGTGTGACCTTTCTCAAGTATCTACAAAATGCCTGGGTAATTCAGCAAATCTCTCTGCTTAGGCCAGTCAGAACTCCAACATCTCCTTGAATCTTTATTTGGCTCACAGTTCCATAATACCTACTGTTTACCCAAGATCCTAAAATCTTGCCTTACACATGCAAAGCTTAGTATTTATCAAAGACTTAAGAGGCACCTAATCAATGTCTTTGGGTTCTTCTCTGCAAAGTTCCTTCTTCTCTGATTATCTGCCTTATAAATTCCATTTACCTCAGCTACCCCAAACATTGATATATGCATTCTCAATCCTACAAGACCATTACAGTCTTTATGATAGTTTTTGTATGGACCTATATGGAATCCAGGTTTGTGTGGATTCCAAATTCCAGAACTGCTGGTGAGAAAGGGGCTCTAGACAGAAATTCAGGACAATTATTTAGCTCACTTAATTCTTTTCTTTTTTTTCCATGATCACAGGCTCATGCTATCTTTTGTCTGAAATCTGAAAATAGCTGTTCCATATATTTGGTTCATTTTTAGAGTGCTTATGGTGGGAGAGCTGATTTGGTGCCAATCACCCTATAACAATCAGAAACAAAAGTCCAACATATTAAAAATTTAAAAAAAACTAACATGCTATTTTTTATACGTTTTATTCATTTTATTTCTCTAGAGATCCCTTATCTTACTCAGTATAAAAGTATAAGTTCTTCTCAAGGCCTAATAAGGTCTTGATTCATCTATCCTTCCGTTATTTCTTTGACTTCATATCTTATTCTAGATCCCATTCCCTCAAATCCAGATGTGTTGGCTTTCTTGATGTTTTGGAAACACACTAACTTTATTTCTCAGCATGTTTACTTATAGTTATGTCTAAATATTCTTTCCCTCATTATCTTACATGATTAATATCCTCACTGCTTCCAAGGATCTGCCTCAAATTCAACTGTAAATGTAGATATTCCTCACAATCTTATATACAATATATACTTCAACCCCCCTCCCCATCGCTTTCTATTCCTCTTGCCTGCCTTATTTTCTCCATACCAGTTAGCAATACTTAATACACTCCTAAAATCCTGAGTCCTGCACAAGATCTGGAACCATCTTGGCTTACCATTTCCCAATTATTATTCTGTGCCCACCATCATGGAACTAGACCCTATAATGAACAACTTAGAATTCAACCAAGACTCAATGAAACTTCTTTGCCATTTTATTTATTTGTCTGTTTCCATTCTTCCTGCTAGAATCAAAGAAAATATTTCATTTTATCCTTGCTACCTGGAATAGTTCTTGGTAATACTAAGTGTTCAATTAGTTAGCTGTTGACTTTGTACAATAAAGTTTCTCATGTATTTGGAGAAAATGCCATCTAACTCTTAGTCATGAGTGAAAGTAAGATATTGATAAAAAATAATAAATGTTTGGGTTTATTATTATAAGGAATGTCAAAGGAAGCCAACTATAAATGATTGAGAGAATTTCTGAGGAGCACAGAGAATCTTCTTGTGAAGAAAATGATAAATTTGAAATAAGTCCAATTAGCAGCACTATTAAGTGCTATTTTTTCTCTTGTTTTTTCCATGAAACTTTGGCTTCTCAGGAATAGAAGAATAAGCCCATCAGATAGTAGCAACTAACGAAGTTCTGGGGCAGAAGTACAAGGAGATAAGGGCACTGAGAATACTGATGAGCAGTGTAGGATCATATGTCTAGGAGAAGAATTGCATCCTTAAATAATAAGAAGGGATCAAAGACCGGAAGTCATGGGGGCAAGGAGTATGCAAGAGTGAAGATGACACGTAGTTGGGAGACAGTGGTTAAATTTTGAATTTCTCTGGTTTATTTCTGAAGGGCTGGAGAGATCTCACTGATGTCACTCATTTTATCAATGAGGAAGTTAAGCCCCAAGCTGGAGAAGTGACCTCTCCAACGTTTCGAGTTCAAAAGTGTTTTACCCGAGAGGAGCCCACGTCCCCAGAGACCAGTGAAGAGCAAGTCTACCACCGGACAGCTTCTCCAGCCAACTTTCCCTCCACATGGGGTCCCAGCTATAGTCATTTATTCTCCCCAGATTTCAAAACTTCAGATTTCCCAATGACAAAAGAAGGAAATATGCAGACTAGAGCTCTGCACTGTTTTCTTTGTGGTTCAATAAATTTTTGGCTTCAGAGCGTTTGTTTTTAAGACAAGTTGAAATGTAACTGCCTCAAAGCATTTAGCTTGCCAGCAGGATGCCTGTCTCTAGCTGACAGTACTGGCTGCCTTGTGTTGTTTGGGTTTCTAACCAGGTTGTCTAGCAGCAGGGTACTTCTCAGTTTGATCAAGGACAATGGGCTCTAGATCAGCGCTCATCATTTGTCAGGCTTTCCACTCAGATTGGGAAAAATCTCATGGCCACATCGGCTGTCGGTTCAGCTGGAGCTTGGAGAGAGGCAAACACCACTCACCTGGGTTATGAGTTACAGGGGAGTCTTCTGGTTTCAGTGTGGTGTGGTGGGAAAGGTCAGTGTGGTGGGTCAGGAAACTGATGTTCCAGTTCTCCTTCACTATCCTCTTGAAACATGTTGTAGATAAAATCATTTCACTGCACTAAGCCTTGGTTTAATCATCCCCAAAGTGAAGGAATAGAAGACATCATCTTTAGAGGTTATTCCTGTTCAAAAATCTGGAATTACACGGAAACAGATAGGAATCATTCCAAGTGAGGACCAATGAGATAAAAGATGAGTGAATGAGAGTCTTCTAAAAGATTCCTGTTACTGCTTTATTGCTGGTTAATTGTCATTATGCAAAATTAGTTAAGATGAACTAATGACCCTTGAAGTGAATTCCAGCACTTGCAGGGGAATCTGAGATATCCTGAACATCTTGGCCGTGAAGGGGTTAAGCTGCTTCATATGAAACAGAGAGGGATAGTGAGATCTGAGTCTGGACAGTCAGTAAGCAAAGTAAATTAGCCCAAAGCTAGAGAGGAGGAATTTGCTGATTTATCTGTTTTATACCAGAGATGAATTGCTTTGGATTCCCAGATGTTAATTGTAGCCAGAAAAAGGCCAGAACACTGCAATTGTGTGATATATTCAGAAAAACACATGATTTGGAATTGAGCAGACCTCGAGTCAAATCCAGTTCTGGTACTAACTATCCATCTTTTCTGAAATCAATTTCTGACATTAGTAACTTGGGGATAATTATATCTTGCATGGGTTTTATAAGGATTAGAGATAATATATGCAAAATGTTTGGCACATGATACATATTTGCTACATGGGATCTGATTTTATCATTGAGACATGAGGAAAGAGACAAGAATTTTAGCCCAAATAGCAACACAGATACATTGCAATTTTGGCAAACTCAGGACATTTGGATACTCCCAGATCCAAGCATGATTTTGTGGAGAGGTACTCAACACTACCATGTAAGTAAGGAGAGTGATGTTCTTAGGATGTGTGGTGACAGCTTTGGAAAGATGCACAGTCACATGTCTCTGAGCTTCCTTTTGGGGACTTCAGAGCATGTGACCTCGTAGCAGAGACTTAACGGTAGCAAGTTGGAAATAGGGACCTAGAAACATGCCTTGAAATAAAGTTTATACATATACTTATGAATGATTGAAAAATGTCAATTGTACATTTCAAAGAATGGAAGACTTACAAAGTTGGGGAGGGGATGGGGAGACAAAGTCCCATCCTCTCCACACTCTTTGATACCATCATGGCAAGCAAAGTATAAAAGCAAAATTTCCACTCATAGAGTTTCATGCTAATTGGGACATTAGTTCTTTCCATTTATGGTTAAAGACAACACTTAATATGGAAAACAAAAGTTATCGGCCAAATGCTAATCACGGTAAAGGGATAAATGCCTATAAAACTTGATGTTTTGTTTCAATCTCCCTCTACCCCAATACATATGCATGTATGTATAATCACACACAAACATACACACATACACACATGCTCGTTAGAAATAGATGAAAAACCAGAAGGCAACAAGGTTTTCACTGATTCTCCATTCATATACTATTCATTTGATGAAAATGATGACAATCTCTCCTTGACCAAACTCTAGTCAGACTCGCCTGAGCTCTTTTTCAACTAGTTCTTGTGGTTGAACATGTCCTCAATAGTCCAGTTTTGGCAAGAATCCTGTCACGCTGGTTTAGCCAGAACCTTCCATCCTCAATCAGATCACTCCTGGTACCTGACCAAATGTCTCATCCTTCACCACCCCCCAGGTGATATCTGACCACTTTGACATGCCTTCAGGAATAATCCTATTAGGTCAGTTTAGTAAAGAATTGTTCTACCCTCTGTAGTAATTTTCCATCTCCAGATGCTCCACCTCCTTCCACACACCCCAACCTCCTGCCTAATTCTTCTCCTTGGCTTTAAAGTCCCACTTTTCCTTATTATATCCAGAGTTGAGTCCAATCTCTTTTACTGTAAAACCCCATTGCTATGGTCCTGTACCTACCACAATAGTTCTTTCCCCCCCCCCTTTTTTTCTTTTTTTAAATTCTTTTAAATAGGCTCCATGCCCAACCTGGGGTTTGAACTCAAGATCTTGACATCAAGAGTTGAATCCTCTACTGACTGAGCCAGTCAGACACCTCTAGCACAGTAATTCTCAATAAAGTCTGCTTTGCTCTTTCAATAAGACAGACTTCCCCCCTAGCCCCACCATCAATTGTTGCAGCATATTTTTTACCTCAATACCCAGGATTCATGATCTCACCACTTTGAAGACTGAAGACGTGGACACAAAATGAGCAGCAGGCAAAAGTTTATTAGAGTATAAGATCAGAAAGTAAGAATAGTATGAAATCTCTCTTTACAGAGAGGAGGCATTAGAAAGTGAATACTGGCAACAATAGGCAAGGGTCCTTGTCTTATAAGGTTCTATTCAGCCCTCCCTTCCCTTCCCCCTCCTTTCTTCTCAGGTCCTACCCTTACTATCTAGATAACTCTAAATTCTGGGTTGTCCATTCCTGATTGGCTCAGTTCCATTGTATGAAGAGTCAGACTGGTCATAGTGTCCCTCATGTAACACAAGTTCTATGGTTTCCTTTTTTTTTAGTTAGGTCTTTTTGATGGGGTTTTGGGGTGATAGGGGTTTGGAGCTGATGGCCAAGAAAGAATTCTTGAAGATGACTTTGGGACAGGACATGTGGGCAGAAAGAGCTGCACTGGGGTTGTGGGGGATGACTCCCTATATACTATGGGGCTGGGGGAGGTAAAGTCAGGAGGAAGTTTCTTAAAGGAATTTTCCATATGCTAAAGACTCACAGATTACTGAAGGCCTAGCTATTGTCAAACTAAGGTTGTTTTTTCCCTCTAGCAAAGTATTAACATTAAGATTGTAGGGAGTTCCTAAAGAAATCTTTTACTCTGCCTGCCTCAAGTATTTGTCAGTGGGCTGCAGGTTATAAGAAAATTTAATTTTATTTCCCATTTTCTTTTTGCCTTTGCTCCCCACATCACTATGGAAGGAAGGGTGATGTTGGGGCTCCAGGAATCTGAGTCTATATGTTTCTGGAGATTAGGCTATTGGTAAGATTGCCTTTTTGTTGTAATTTACTAAGATATTTGTAAACTGATGGAAACTCTATCAGTTTAACTATTTGTTTTCTGTTCTTTCCTTTGTTCTTGGGCAGCCAGAAGTGCCTGAGGAATGTCCCATACATCCCACCTGAGCATTTGGGGAGGAGGGGAGAAGGGGTGCTAGCATGTATTTTGCCCTCAGCCTCCCAATGGCCCTTCATCATTTTGACTGTCAAATTCCTGAGGGGAACCTGCAGTGGTGTCTATTACATTCTTAAGAGGGACCTTATGCCCGAAGGGGTTTGCTGTGGTCAGACACTCCCAACACTGTTCCAAAAATAAGTGTTTTTCCCCACCCAGGGATGTTGGGTCCTAACCTTCCCTCTCTACCTATTTTATCCTATCTTTTCCTATCATGCAATGAACACAGAAAAAGAAATAAACTAGACTCCAAGGCAAACAAGGGCAGAGAATGGAAAGTATCCTCTCTACATACATTTAAGTGTAGTGACCAAAGCATCATGTTAACTGTAATAGATTAAAGTAATAAAATATTTGCTAATTGTGTTTGCAGACGTTCAGAGACAATAGTTACTATTCTTTCAATGACTTCCAGTCCAATATGCAACTTAAGTGAATATCTTATAGAACTTTATGCCACTAATAATGCTACTTCAAGGAAGGGAGGGATCCTGGGATGTGGTTACATGGCTCTATCTACAATAGTTAAGCGACCCTGAGCACCTGCGAAGGTGCTTTGAAGCTTGGTGGTTTCATCCTTAACAGAAAGGTAACAATCCCTACCTCACTAGGTTGCTGGGAAGATGAATTGAGTTAATGTAAGCAAAGGAGCTCTATAAACTTTAAAAGCCCCATACAAATGCTAATTGTAGCTATTTTCTTCTCTCCTAAGAGTTTAGTTGGCCTTTTTGATGAAGCTTTTCAGAGAAAGGCATAATTGACCCTGAACTTTCAAACAAATGCCCTTTTAGATATAGTCTATAAATTATGATTTGAACTGAAAAAAAAAAAGAATGGATAACTTTAAAAATCTACCAGTTTTGAAAATACTCTGTCCATTTTCCTTCTTTCTTGTCTCATTGACAACCCGTGCTGTTTCCCAGAGTTTAGCCCCTTGTTCTCAACTCTCCCTGGTGGGGATTTTCTTCCTCTTTTCACTCTTTTCTCTCCCAGTCCAAAGCCTCTGAGAGAAAAACTGGAGAGTTAAGACATCCTCAGCAGGCACTTCCAAGAACAGAACAATTAAGAAACTCTACCAAGAAAAGATTTAAGCTGATCTTCAGGACAAAGTTATCATCCATTGCAGAAATGACTGTAACATGGCACACTTCTTAGACACAGATCTTGTTTGATGGTAACCGAGTATCATTTTTAAAAGCACACCAGTATCTTAAAGTTGAAGACACACAGGAAAATGACTGAAGGTACCAGGTAGGAATCTGAGGGGTGGGGCAGACTTGGGAAATCTCTCCCCATCCCCGCAACCTGCACTGGCTCCCTCTCACCCTGGGGCACTGACCTGGAGAATGTAAATCCTGCTGCTACTTCTTCCTTGCAGATAATTCGGCTAATGAGGAATTGAGGCTCCATTACAGCCAGAGCTGTGGATTTGGGGTTTTTTGTGTGTGAAATTCCTTGACTTTTAAATATTGTCAATTGATTAACTAAGGAAAAGAGAAAAAGACCTAACAGTGCTGGGATCACAGAAAATACATTTATAAGACATCATGGACTTATGGTTTGGCCTAATTGAACTACAGCTAAAGAATAGAAATCCATCAACCCAGATCCAGACTCACTACTAAGTATTAAAAAAATTCAGAGTATCTGTCTTACTGAAAGGTGTGTGAAGAACGACAGCTTTCGGTTTTTAGGGTCACTTGTTATTATCTTATGTGACCATTTATGTTGTTAAACTACAGAAATTCAACTGAGTAAATTTCAAAGCTCTAATTGACTTTATTAATTGATTCATGAATTAGTCAGCCTCCCATTTAGCAAATAGGGAGAAGCTCCACTGAGCTGCAGAAAAGGAAAACCTTTTAAAGGCAGAGAGAGAGTGAAAAAAAAAGGGTATGAGTAGCAAAGAATGCATGTTTCAGGCAAGGTTGCCCTCCTAAGGGGAAAGTGAGGGGTCTGTTGGTAAATTTCCTAGTGCTGACTGGGAAGTTCCAGATTGGCTGCTTGAGGGCTGTAGTCCTGTGAGGGCTGAAACTGCAGTTAGGTAGTAAGTCTGGGTTTGCTGATGTGGGGTCTTAACAGAAGTGACTCCATCTGAGACTGTGGTTTTCTTCATAACAGTGTTCATTCATTTACTCCACAAATGTATGTATTGGGACATAGACTTCTGAAGAGTGCTGGGCAAAATGGAGAGGGCAGTGAGGTAACATGGGGTTTTAAGGAATATATAATTTAAATAGCAAGACAAGGCATATACAAGTGAAAACAAATTGTACTATGAGAATTCAAATGATTTAAGTCCACATAATAAAGTGATTAGTAGCCTTGATCATGGAGTCAAACAGACCTGGCACCAAATCCTGGCTTTTACTCGTTGTTTGTGATCTTAGCAAATAAGTTATCCTCAGTCTTCTTGAGTGTGGAGTAGGAACAGTAATGGAATCTACCTCTTAAGAATGCTGTGAGGGTGAAGTGAGATACCAAATGTAAAGTTCTTAGGACAGTGTCCAGAGCTGAGTTAATCAAACATGGTAAGAATCATAATAATATTGAAAGTGTACAATTCAGATGCCCCAGGCAGCAAAGTTCCTGCGAGTGGCACGGCTATGATGACTTAGACTCTTGCTATTTAAGGGGACATCGTATGGATAGGAGGCACTGGCACATTCTGGGAGCCTGTTAGAAATGCAGGAACGCAGGCCACTCCAGATGCATCAGAATCGGTGTTTTACTGGGCACTTTCCCCAGGTGATCTGCATGTATACTAAAGTCTGAGGATCATGTTAGAGGGTAACCAGAGGAAGGGTGAGCAATGTATACTGGAGATGGACAGAAGCCTCCAGGCTGGGACAGGATGGGCAAGATCACTGAGTCTTCAAACTTTTTGGTCTCACAACCCCTTTACAGTCTTAAAAGTTTTTGAGGAAACTGAGACCTTTATTTATACATTTTGCTGATCTGTTTAGTGTCGAACAATAAAAGACAGCTGAATTCTCATATGAGCTTTAACATTCAATCTGTTGTACTATGTTATTTTGGTTGAAGTATATGAAAAAAATTGGCTTCACATAAATAGATTGGAAAGGTAGGAGTATTTTAATATGCTTTTCTTATAACTAAGGATATTCTCTTTTGCAATTTCCCCTATAAAATTCTACAAGTCATAGTTTCTTAAATTTGTAAAATATCAAAGTTAGTAAATAACATTTGGAAGACTTGGATAACTCAGTGAACGAATATTTTCCAAGTGACCAATGCATACTGTTACAACCAGAACATAAGTGAAAGATCCATTCAAGGCAGACTGATAGATTTTTAAGTTTTTTTAAACATTTTATTTTATTTTTTTGAGAGATAGAGACAGAGCATGAGCAGGAAAAGAGCAGAGACAGAGAGGGAAACACAGAATCCGAAGCAAGCTCCAGGCTCTGAGCTGTCAGCCCCAGAGCCTGAAGTGGGGCTCAAACCCACAACAGTGAGATCATCACCTGAGCCAAAGCAAGACGTTCAACAGACTGAGCCACCCAGGCACCCCAACTAATGGATTTTTAAAAAATATTTTGAATGTTTATTTATTTTTTTGAGAGAGAGAGAGAGAGAGAGGCAGAGCACGAGTGGAGGAGAGAGGGAGACGCAGAACTGGAAGCAGGCGCCAGGCCTGAGCTGTCAGCACAGAGCCTAACTCTGAGCTCAAACTCAAAAACCCGACAGATCATGACCTAAGCCTCAGTAAGACACTTAACCGACTGAGCCACTGAGGCACCCACAGACTAATGGATTTTAATGTAACAGTATGAATGTAGATTAATGGATTTTAGCCTAAATGGACTAGGGGGTCTTACTGTACTAGTACCAGAACTTCATTGTACAAGTGCTTTTCTTCTTGCAGAAGACCTTTTCATGTACTTCCTATTTCCTAACATAGAATAATAAAAAGAAATAAATGTACTTAAGCATCCAATTTAATCCAACTAATAACTTTTACTGTTTTATTAAGGGCATTCCTTAACTGAAACAATGCATAGTGTTGAGAAATGCAGTGGCAATGGTTGGTTCAGAACCACTGCTCTGATGAACTGTAGGCAGTTTTACCCACATTGCATTCCGACCAACAGTGCAAATGTGAAAACAGAGCAAAAAGCAAATAAGATTTTAGCATCATTTAAAAAATTTTTTTAATGTTTATTTATTTTTTGAGAAAGAGAGAGACACAGAGGTGGAGCGTGAGTGGGAAGGGACAGAGAGAGAGGGAGACACATAATCCAAAGCAGGCTCCATGCTGTCAGTACAAAGCCTGACATGGGTCTCAAACCCATGAACCAGGAGATCATGACCAGAGCAGAAATTGGATGCTCAACTGACTGAGCACCTAGATGGCCTTGAAAAGATTTTGGGTATTGTAAGAGTTTTTGGACCATATTTAGAAAACCATTTTAATAGAATACTGGAAGACAAGGGTTAGGTAAGAGGTTAGGAGAAATGGAGGAGCATTCTAGAAAATGGAATTATGCCAGAGGATGTCTGGAGATAGGGGTAAGTAAAGTGGGTTCTACCAATCTACACGAAGCAGAACTCATACAATTCAGAAACTGCTGCTAGACCTGCTTTGTTTTGCCCCTAAAAACAGAGGCATATACATAACAGTACTTTCCCTTTAGCTTGCTTGTTGAATCAGCCCCAATAAGCAGCCTTAACTTCACAGTTTGCTAAGTGAACTTGAAAATCTGGACAATTTATTGAAGTCCAAAATTCAAAGTGGAGACAAACATAAATAAATCTCTTCTGCCATTATGTCTACCTGAAAAAAATTCACTTTTTAAAAAAGACAAAGAAATATTATTTTTATTATTTTTAAAGCAAATTGCCATATTAGTTTTATAATAAATGATACTTTTCGATATGAATTATACTCCCATCTTACTCCCAAGGGACTAGGAATACTATTAGTAGTTTTTATTTTATATTCTTCAAATAAAATATTACAGGTTGGCAAACTTAAGGCATTAGATTCAAGATTGCAAGTCACCTTTATTTTTAAATGTATAACAATTATCATTATGTATGTAAGGGTTTATTCTGTTGATCATGGAGGACATAATGGCAGATTAGGACAAAATCCCAGTTCCTGGGCTTTTTGGTCCCTAATTTTTACCCAAATTAGGAAGAGGATACTATAAGACACCAACAAAATGAAAACTATCTTTTAAAGGGTCTATGTCAGGGCTAGGAGTTAGCCATTGCCATTGATTAGTACCTCTGAGGTCTGCCGTTGTGGAGACAGACCTGCAGACAGGTTAAAGACACAGTAGTCTGAGGAGCTGGGGCTCCCTGGGATCTCTCACTCTGTGTGGCTGCGGCTGTTTCCACTGTCAGCCTCCAAAGGGAACCCTCCGGGAACAAGGTATCGTACATCTTGATCTCCCCTGCTCCTCCACGGGCCAAACTCTGCAACTCAGACTCCCATCAGCACCTGATTTACCTGTGTGATTAGTCCTGGGTCTTCTGGCCTGATAGCTACTCAAGAAAGTGTGTTACCCAGAGAAATGTACAGTGAGGTGCCTTCTCATCCAGATGAGGCTTTCATAGCTTACGCCTGGGGCTGCTCTCATTTTCTCTGAAATAGACTTTAAGAGATGCTTGGCTGCTTAAAAGCATCAGTGAAAATAACTCACAGGAGGACTTTAGAGCTCACATAGCTGAACATGCCATTAGAGCCCGATTCCAAATCCTGCTCTGGGTGCATTTTATTTCCTAACCTGACTTAGGTGTTCTATCCCTTATATTCAGAGGCATGTAAAAAGTAATCTTTTCTCAGATTATAAAATCAATGTTTCCCTATTTTAGATACTTTGTAAAATTACCAAAAAAATAAAGAAAAATTAAGTGAACTACTTTTTTACTGATAGAAATCATTCAAAAATTAAAAATGAGACATAAATATGGGTGGCTCATCCTTGAGGGCAATGGCCTACCCAAGGATTATCTAGAACCAATTATAATATAGTGTGAAACACTATATAATTTGTTTCTAATAGCCATATTAAAAACCTAAAAATAGGGGCACTGGGTGGCTCAGTTGGTTAAGCATCCAACTTCAGTTCAGGTCAAGATCTCACCTTTCTTATGTTCAAGCCCCATGTCAGGCTCTGTGCTGACAGCTCAGAGCCTAGAGCCTGCTTCAGACTCTGTTTCTCCCGCTCTCTCTCTCTCTCTCTCTCTCTGCCCCTCCCTCACCCATGCTCTAACTCTCTGTCTCTCAAAAATAAGTAAATGTTAAAAAATGTTATTAAAAATAAAATAAAAGTCAAAAATAAACAGGCAAAATTAATTTTTATAATGTAACTTAACCCAATATATCCAAAATATTGTCAACTTTGTATGTAATTATATGAGAAATTATTCATGAGACATTTTATGTCACTTTATTGGACTAAGACGTTGACACCTGGCATGTATTTTATACTCACGGCACATCTCAATTGCCCTACTTTATTTCACGTGTCCAGAAGCTGCATGTGACTTGTGGCTACCATATTGGACAGCTTAGATCAAGGGAAAGTTACTCTGTTCAACTCACTGCTTTCCTTTTGATTCAAATTTCCGGTCTTAGTGAAATCTCCAGTTAACTTGTAGAGATCTAAATAATTTCTGTCCCATATGAAAAATAATATTACTACCCATATTGTGCTGTAGAATATTAACCAGTTTTGTATCGAGTCCAGTGATTATATCCTAATTCTTTTGTTAAATTGCCTATAAATATCTAAGGCATCCTTCTTAAACATTCTTTGAAGCAGTTTTAATATCCTACTGGTCCCCTCATTACATCATAAATTGAACAAAATGTTGTTCATTTGTTCATTTTATATTTTTATGAGTCATGAATTTTACCTTGTTGAAAATCCTACTTGAGCAATTCCACCGCCCAGAGCCACTCTTAACATGTTGCTGTCTCTTAATCTAGATAAATCTATCTATGTAATATATATTTCACATACACATCTCCATCATCTCACCTTCTGCCTGGATAAGGACTGAAAACACTGCATTAAAGAAGCATATATCCATCTTTTTTTGTCTGAGATGCAAGAATTTTATTCATATGTTCAAGATTTTTGATATACTCATTACCAAATTATGTTTTCAAAATGTTTTATCACATCCTTATTACCAGATTACGAAAGTGCCTGTTTCCTTAACTGTCTAGAAAACTCTTTGAAAGAACTGACAATATCTACTCTCCCTCTCTTGTCTCTGCTTTAGCGAGAAATAATTGACATATGTTGCTGTATAGCTCTCCCTTTACTTAGTCTCGATTTAATTTATCTTATTACAGTGACTGAAACTTTCAGAACAGCGAGTAAAATGTTCATCAGCATCATCAGCATCATCATAACAATAATATGATAATAGTAGTAAAAGGAGCTTTCCTGGTTTTATGTCTGACTTAGGAACAATACCATTAACATTCTTACACATGAGGTAAGATGCTTTTGTGATTTCCTTTTTATCATATTAAGGAAGTATTTCTCTACTCCGGTTTTACTATTAAAAATTGGAAAAAAATTTGAACTCTATCAAATGAATACTTTTTCGTTTGATCTACTAATATTATGAATTTGTCTACAGGTGTTCTAATATTTAATTAACCATGTGGTCTTGTATTAAATCTAGCTTAACAAGTGTATTATTCTTCTAATACATTGATATCCTGATATGTTAATATGCTCTAATACACTGATAAATTTAATAAACTATTATTGTTTAGTTATTTGGCATCTATATTCATAAGTGGTTTAAATGTTTTATTTTTAAAACAATTTAATCAGATTTCAGAATCATACTAACTAAAGTGAAATTTAAACTCTTTCTTTTCCTTTATCAGGGCACCTGGGAGGCTCATTTGATTAAGTATCTGACTCTTGGTTTCAGCTCAGGCCATAATCTCACAGTTTGTGATACTGAGCCCTGCCTCAGGCTCTGTGTTGACAGCTCAGAGCCTTCTTGGGATTCTCTCTCTCTCCCTCTCTGTGCCCCTTCCCCACTCGTCTCTCTCTCTCAAAATAAATAAAAAAACTTAATAAAAATAAGAAACAATGAAGTCTTTCTGTTCAATCTTTAGGAACCATTTAAATGGGAGCAGATGATGGTTGGGATTGTCTTTTCCTTGAACGTTTGAAATAACTCTCTTGTAAAGCCCACCAGCATCTTTTCTAGAGGTTTTTCTTTCATAAATTTTAAAAATGTCTTTCATAGTTTTAGTCTCTTCCAATTCTCTTCCTGTACTTGAGTCATATAAAAAGTCTTAAATATAGTTACATTTTATTCACATTTTTTATTTGAATACTGAGGTCATATATACATATATATATATATAATCTCTATTTATGTATACTAACTATGTATGTATATAAAACTGTATTATATATGTGTATATATTTATATAAAACATTATCTGTGTAAACACACTGTATAATAGTTCTATATTTGTATCTTCTTTCTTATATTTTAAATTAAATTGGCCAGATATAGGGGCACCCAGGCGGCTCAGTCAGTTAAGTGTCCGAGTTTGGCATGTGTCATGATCTCACACTTTGTGAGTTCAAGCCCTATGTCGGGCTCTGTGCTGACAGCATGGAGCCGGCTTCGGATTCTGTGTCTCCCTCTCTTTCTGCCCCTCCCCAACTCATGCCCTGTCTCTCTTTCTCTCAAAAATAAACATTAAAAAAATTTTTTTAAATACTTTAAATTGGCCAGATATATGTAATTTGTATTTGTTAGAACATCTACTTTCCATCAAAATGGATTAGATCTTAAATGTTCTCTGATTTCATCATTTTGCTTATTTTTCCTTCTGAGGGCAATAGGGAGCCACTGAGGAGTTTTAAGCAGGAGAGCAGCCAGAGGAGGTTTGGGTTTTTGAAGACCGTTCTGTCTGCTGTGGGACCAGGCGGTGGTAGGAACTGCACAGGTGGCTGCTCTCAGTCCCGCTGTGACCTCCAGGGCTCGGTTGTTGGGCCAAAGAGACTCTGGGGTAAGACGTGGGCCGGACCAGGAGAGCTGACTCAGCTATCGTGGAAAGCTGTTCCTGATGGGAGCCTGGGATGTGAGGAGCAGCAGTATTAGAGGGTTTTGCCTGATGATTCAGTCCAAGTCAATTTCTAGATGTGCCCAGTAGAACGGGCACATGTCTGAATAAGATGAGGCAGACATAAAGGTTTGTGGAGATAAGAGGTTAGCCAAGATGCAGGGTTAAGAGACAAAACACTCCTCCCAGCACGAGGGTGCTGGGATATGTTAACAGGACTGTCACGGAAGACCATACAGTCTGCACATGCACAGCCTCAAGAAGTCGGATTCACATGAAGAGCACTCCTTGTAATTCTGCAGTTCTGTGGGCACCACTCTCTGGGAGTAAAGCAGCTGAAGACAGAAGAGCGATCTGAGGCAGAAACCTGTGCATAGTAACTGGGTCAGCTTGGTTAGGGCACAGAGGAAAATGCAGATCAAAAGGTGTCAGGCAGTCCTGGGTTCACCCCCTGAACATGGTCCCACAAAAATTGAGCCTAATTCCAGACTTCAGCTACAACCATAATGCTTACTGTTGTACTCTAAGGAAGCTAGACCAGTGATAGACCAGGAAATAAGTTGGGTCAATAAACCTGAGTGAGAAGGCCCTGAGCGATGGCATTGAGGGGGAGGATAAGATACTGCTTTCTTCAAGGTCACGCTCTCCTATACTTCAACAAGCCAGGAATTTTCCTTTCCTTCCTCCTTTCTCTCCTTCTTTTCTTCCCATCTCCTCTCCCATTCATCCATCTCCTTTGTCCATGTCTTCATGTGACTTCTGAGGTCCCCTGCCCTGTGGTGTCTCTGAGTGCTGATGAAGTCATCAGGCTCTGGTTACCACCCCCTGAGCAGGAAGGCCAAGCTGCTGTGCCTCTGCACTCCGGAGCAGAGCTGCCCGGAGACTCCTGGTGAGACACTTTTCTGCCACAGAACAATGGCATCTGCTGCTGAGAAGAAATTAAAGCTACTGCTAAGTGGAGCAGCACAGCACGTAATAGTCTTGTTGAACGAGGGAGGGTGTTTGATGGCGATGGTTGGGAAGCTAGGACTGATAAGGTCTTCACCCATATTGCCTGCAATCCCTAAGCAGCTGGCTGTGCAGCTGCTGTGGAGTCTGGAGCGCTCCACGCTGCTGGACGCCGAAGAGCACATTCAGGTATTGCGGCAGATCCAAAAAGGCAGGAAACAGCTTGACCAGGACTCTCTCTCCCTGCCTATCAATGTGGGGTCACTAAAAGAAAAATCTGGGAAGGGGCGATGTGGAGGGCAGGGGAATAGTGTAACCAAATTTGCTGCGGTAAGATCAAAACCAGGATGGGAATTGGATGTGACAACCCTTCCCATTACAACAGGACCCTTGTCAAGTAAAATAACCCTCATGAATTGGCTAAAAACCCCACGGCAGGACAACTGACCTCATGGTCATTTGGCAGTCACAGAAGCTAAAAACTAGCTCCAATTAAATTTTAAAACGAGACAAAAAGCATTGTGAGTAACAAACATTATTATTTCTCTGAGGCAAAGGCTTTTTTTTTTCTCCCTTCGATGACCTTGGAACAACAAATTACTGAGTTCCCTCTGCAGAGGGTAAACTGTGAGATTTTCAACTTTTCTGCTATGGCTCTGTTCCTTCCAGGCCTCCAGCCAGTGTGGAAAAGCTGTGAGGTTCTGGGGCACCAGCACCAGACTGTGGTGTGGGAGGAAGGGCAAACGTGGGTGTGAATATCAGTTTCCCCACATATTAGCTATGTGACTTTGGTTGAATCACCTAATCACCCTGAGATCATTTTGTTGGTTTAAAAAGATAATAACAAGAATATATATCTCAATAGGCTTATGTAAGAGTTAATTGAAAAAAAAAGTCTATGTGAATGTGCTCTGCACAGTGCCTGGACAATTTCAGGGAGTCAGCAAACATTCATTCATTTCATCTTCTGTATTAAAAATCTCCCTATATCCCCAGAAACTAACAGAGGTTTTGGGATATAGTATAGAATGTGTATAGTACACACATGAATGTGTAGCTTAGTATCCTGAACAACATGAGTGGTATTCTCTCACAAGCTATGATAATTTCTGAATGTGCTGTAATTATTTAGCCTACTAGGAAAACAAGAGTGCACAACTGAAGTTTACTTATTCACTCAAAAATATATCTTAATTGTCTGTTTTGTGTTATAAATGGTGTTAGGCCTTGGAGATGCAGCAGTGACAAACATAAGGCCATGACAAACATGGTCCTTACCTGTGTCACTCAGGATGCTGTAGGTTCCATGTCAGAGAACCGCCGGCTCAAAGTGACTTAAATAATAAAAAGGGGTTATTGCCTTACATAACTGGAAGCTGAAAGCAAAGTCAGCTTCAGGGCTGGTTTGATTCATCAACCCACCGAGGTCACTGGGGACTCTGTTTCTTTCCATCGTCGCTCTGCCTTCTACAGCATCTGCCGTATGATAAGGCTGGTTGCTGTCAAGGTTGTAAGATGGCCGCCAAGGTTATGTACTTTCTCTTCCATATGCTGAAGTTTCCATGTTCTGGAGGCTCCCTGTTAATCTCTCTTTGTGTCTCACTGGCGTTAATTGAGTCATATGCATCCCTGAATATACAGTAGATGAGACTGGATCATGCTGATTAGTTGAGGCCTGAGCCACATGCCCTCCTCTAGAGCGGGAGTATAGCCATCCAATGACAAAGTCCAGGAGCTGAGGCCCAGGACCGAAGATATCCAGTAAACCTGGATGTGGGCAGCTGCTATGTTAGTGTCCCCACACAGCTTCCAGTCAGGTTTGGTAACTTTGAAAAGTTGACTTTTTAAGAGCAAAGATTAAAATTTGTATGCTGCTTTCCTGAGGAGAAATGTGTATCAAGAATGAATAATGTTACTTCACATTTTAGAGTCATTTAATAAATTGAATAGCTAATATATTCAATAAATGGTGCTAGGCACTGTATGACATACAGACAAATATACAATTAAAGCTACTATGATTATGAAACCAAGCATACAATAGACAAAATATTTTATTCACTTTTGAAATGACAATAGCCATGTGGTAAGAGCACAGTGAATGGAGCCGACAGTTATTCATGTAGGCGTATGGGTTTCAAATTTTGATGTGCCTAAGAATCACTTGGGGTACATTTTTAACCCAGCAATTTGATTCAGTGATGTGAGGTGGTGCTCTGGAGACTGATTTATTTATTTTTTAACCAAAACTTCAACGATTGCAGTACAAAAGGAGAGACTGACAGGGGTTACTGTGGTAGGCAGAGCTCATGGAGCAAGCAGTAGATAGGATAGAATAGTTTAGGGAATGTCAACAGAGTTCTCAGGATTCTGTGGGGAGAACCTAGGTCTGGGTTTCTTTGTTATTCATTACAACATGCCCAACACTTAGAACAGTACCTCCTCCAGGGTACACACTTGCATGAAAGGGAATGAACGAGTTTACCATGGGCATCTTTTGTGTTGAAATGGAGTGGAGAAAGCAGAAGCAGAAAGATGAGTGCATGGTCTTCACATAAAATCATATGGACTTGACCTAAAGGACATAAAAAGAAAGGAAGAAATTTCTATCCAAAAGCCCTTCAACAAATGCTATGGTTAACTCAGCAGATAACTTACACTCCATAGAAAAGTTGGCAGAATGTTTTAATTTATTTAGAGCAAGTGTGAACGTATGAAATTAAAAAAAAGAAACCCAGGCTCTCCCATTAGAATGTTACCATATTTCACTCTGAGTCAATGTAAGAGAGGAAGGAGAATTAGATGGGAAGACAGGAGATCAGGATCAGTTTTGCTTCTCAGCAGCTGTGTGACCTCGAGGAAATCCCTTCCCTTCTTAGGGGCAATTTCCTCATTGGTAAAATGAAGGGGTTGAACCAGATAATCCCCAACATCCTTTGTCACTATGATGGAATATCACTTCATGCACCTTGATGAGAACTGTATTGTAAATTTAATTTACTCTTTAAACTGTTAAAATAACTATGGCTAAAAACCAAAATGCATATTGTACTCAGTGTAGGAGTAATGGCGTGCTTTCTAATTATCTGCCCAAGCAATGTAACCATAGTTAAATTTATGATGAGAATAGCACATCCATTGGGCTGCTCAGGGTGTAGTAAATTAAAACTTACAGCTGCCCTTTATATTAATTTAAAGGCAACCCTTTGCCACCAGCAAGAGGAGCCTTATCAGCATATGAATGAGGTACATTAACATAACAAAAGTTGTATTACATAATGTCAAAGTCCTGTGCTAGACATCTAACCTTGTAAACACTGAACTTGTATCTAAGGAGAAATTCATGTTTATGATCCCTGGCACTGGCCCAGCTTCTCTTTCTGTAAATGAATTCTGAGGGACAGAGTAAAAGACCAGGAAAACTCTCCTTGTCTTTCAGCAGAGCGCAGGTATCCAGTGGGGTCTTGTGCTCCAGTCAAGGCCAACTTAATCTTTAATATCTAGACCAACTCACTGGTCATTTGAAAAGTCATGCTTTCTTTACAGAAAGATCATTCTTTTTAAAAAAAATGTAACAATGGATTTTATTACAGGCAAATTCCTAAGTGTATTTTAAATATGATTTAATATTTAAAAACTTTATTCCCAAAATTTCAGAGATGGTATTATCTAACTAACAATAAAAGGTAACTTTTTGAGCCCTATAACCTGACAGGACCTCTGTGTTAATAACCTTGCTAAAATTCTTTCCAATCCTTCTGATTAACCTGTAAGATACTTATCACTCCCCTACCCCCCACCATAGCTAAAGTGCAACGAATTTAAGTCACTTGCCCAAGGTCAAATACAAGCAAGGATTGGAAACATCCATTTGACTTCAAGAAACAGAATCATTCTACTAAAAGCTGGTACTTAAAAAAAATTCACAGCACTCTATAACATTCCTGATCATTCCTTGAGTCATTCCTAATTGTTAATGAAATAAATACCTCTTGCTGCTTCCAAGTCTACTGAATATTTTCCTTGTTTTCACTGTGATAACTATAGTTAGTGATGTACATCTTTGGACTGTAAATAAAGGTGTGATAGCCTGGAAAATTTCAGGACAAAGACTTCTAGCATTTTTGAGGAGTTTTTATAATTAAACAATTTTGTATCTTGAATGTTTTTATAATGCTTAATAAATATTTAAGATTTACTATTTCAATGTAGTACTTTCAATTATGTCTAATATCTATGCAATAATACCATTCTATATAAAACTCCCTATAGCAGAATCTTCATTGGAAATAGATTGTACTTTTCCTAAGTGACTTGGATTAAAATAAGTGATTTGAGGGGCACTTGAATGGCTCAGTCTGGCTTCGGCTCAGGTCATGATCTCACAGTTCGTGGGTTTGGGCCCTGCTTCAGGCTCTGTGCTGACAGCTAGCTCAGAGCCTGGAACCTGCTTCAGATTCTGTGTGTGTCTCTCTCTCTGACCCTCCCCTGCTCATGCTGTCTCTCTCTCTCTCAAAAAAAAAAAATAAATAAAAACATTTAAAAAGTTTTAAATAAGTGATTTGGTAACTATAGACCTACATACCTATAAAACAGCACCAGCAACAACAACAACAAAAAGAAGTGTAAATTTCAGGGGACCTGGGTGGCTCAGTAGGTTAAGCATCCAACTTCAGCTCAGGTCATGATCTCATGGTTCGTGGTTTGGAGCCCCATGTTGGGCTCTGTGCTGACAGCTCAGAGCTTGCTTTAGATTCTGTGTCTCCCTCTCTTTCTGCCCCTCTCCCCACTCACGCTCTGTCTTTTTCTCTCTCTCAAAAATAAACAATAACAAAAATTTTTTAAAAGAAAGTGTGAATTATACCAAACCTATGATACCTTCTCCACAATCCTCAAATCCAAGGAGCCTTGAAAAAAAATTAATGTAGGTTAATGTAAGTTAAAAATTATTTAACTAATAAAAATATTCATATGTTTTCCGGGAAAAAAATGTAATGGATTTGAGGATGCACAGTCTCCCCAGATAAGTTTGGGGCAGTTAGGAGCATATACTTATACACTGTGTCCTTCTAAAAGATAATTCAGGGGACCCTGGGTGGCTCGGTCACTTAAGTGTCTGACTTGGCTCAAGTCATGCTCTCAAGATTGGTGAGGTGGAGCCTTGCATCATGCTCTCTATCAGTGCAGAGCCTGCTTTGGATCCTATCTCCCTCTCTCTCTGCCCCTGCCTGCTCATCATTCTCTCTCTGTCTCTCTGTCTCTCTCTTTCAAAAATAAGCAAACATTAAAAAAAAAAGAAAAGAAAAGAAAAGCTACATTCAGTAAGGATGAGCTAGGTAACCTTTAAGATACTGCAGGAAAGATGGGTTTTGACTTCTAAAAATAGGTTGTAAGAAACATTACTGTTCAGCCGTCCTCTTTCTTATATTACTCACTCAGCAGAATGCCAATTGCCTGGTCCTGAGACGTGCAGGCCACCCTCTGTGCTCCACGTGGTGAGGAACTGAGGCTTCCTGCTCCCTGCTAGGTGCGAGAGCCAGCTTGAAAGTGCATCTCCTTCCAGCCCTAGTCAAGCCTTCAGAAAATTATAGCCCCAGTTGGCATCTTGACCACAACCTGATGAAAGACCTGGAGCCAGAAACACATCACTGAACTGTTTCCAATTTTTGGACCTGCAGAAATTAAGTGGGATAATAAACTTTTATTTTTATTTAAACCATGGAGTTTTGGATCAATAGTACATCTGTTTTTTCCAGGTGTTGCAAATTACCTGATCTCAAAATTAAAAAGAAGAGATATGGGTGAGTATGTTAATTGGGTTATTAATAACTGCTAGTGGATCAGCCAGGAAGAGAATGGGATTCATTTTCTCCCCCACCTTCTTACTGACATAAGCAGGACATCTTTGTATGCCATTAGACCTTGACTTTGTGTGACTTTTTTTGCTGCGGATTTCTCATTTTCTACAAATGAGGGATAAAATTAAGGATAATTGGATTATTCAGTTCAAATCAGGAAACACAACATAATTGAAAGGTAGAAAATAGAAAGTCTGTTTGTTTTCATTTAAGCAAAGCTTCACTACTCAGATGCAGCCAAAACAGTGTAAACACCTTCCATTGCTCTGAACAGCTACAGAAAACATGTATTTCATGAAAGATACGAAAAAAGTAAAGAAGAATACATCTTCTTAATTAAACTTTAGTCACATATAATTTACTATAATCTCTAATTTTCTATGCAATTAGTAAGTTCTGTTTTAATATAATATTGACAGCTATTTCTAATTTACAACAGGCAGGCAAAAATGTGAGGGTAAAAATATTACACTCTTTAAAGAAAGTTTAAACTTCAATTGTAACACAATGTGATCTAAAAGAGGCATCTAAATATCTTGTTTAAAAGTACCATATCATTTCACTTTTCTCAGATGACATGATACTCTACATGGAAAACCCAATCGACTCTGTAAGAACAGGAGTCTGAACCAAACAGACGCCATGACAGGCTTTAAGTTTCCCCTCTAAACTAGAGGGTCCAAGGGTCAGTCTCTCCGGAACCATTAGGCGGTTACACATTACCCGAGGCAGGAGAGACCACCTTGCTTTATCCAATCAGGAAAGGCCAGCTACCTCTCCCCACATTCCTAAAGGTGAGGCCTACAGACAGGAACTTTAGATAGGACCCTGCTACCTAATGTTAAAGTTAACCCGATAGTCACCAAACAAGACCCTGAATTTGCTCTGTAATTGGTTAATTTCAAAGATACCCTAAATGTTGTAATTGGGTCCCACCAAAAGTAACGAATGCTCTAAACAATGTGTATGGTTAAAGCTGCTGCCAATACTGTTGTACCATTATGATTGGGTCACTGTACCTATGTCACAGTTTCTTGTAACTCCCCCTTCCCAAACACCATCAAAACCCTACTCAGCCCTTGTTCAGGGCTCTCAGCACGGATCCACTGCATTGGTGAAGGCTGTGAGACCGAACTTAGGTCTGGCGAGCCTAAGCCATAATAATAAATGCCCTTTGCTTTTACATGCGTGACTCGGTCTCCCTGGCAGCTTCTGGTTTTGGGGTGATATTGAAATCTTGGGCATTATAACTCCACTAGAAGCCTTTTAGAACTGACCCATGAATTCAGCAAAGTCACAAATCAATGTACAGAAATCAGTTGCACTTTTATACACCAATAATGAAACAACAAAAAAAGAAATCAAGAAACTGATTCCATTCTCAACTGCACAAAAAAAAAAAAAAAAAAAACCACCTAGGAATAAACCTAACCAAAGATGTAAACGACCTGTATGATGAAAACTATAGAAAGCTTATGAAAGAGATTGAAGAAGACACCAAGAAATGGAAAAACATGCCATGCTCATGGATCGGAAGAATAAACATTGTTAAAATGTCTTTATTACCCAAACCAATCTACAGATTCAATGCAATCCCCATCAAAATTGCACCAGCATTCTTCTCAAAGCTAGAACAAACTATCCTAAAATTAATATGGAACCACAAAAAAAACCCCGAATAGCCAAAGTAATATTGAAGAAGAAAACCAAAATGGGAGGCATCACAATCCCAGACTTTAACCTCTACTACAAAGCTGTCATCATCAAGACAGTATGGTATTGGCACAAAAATAGACACATAGACCAATGGAATAGAATAAAGAGCCCAGAACCGGACCCACAAATATATGGCCAATTAATTTTTGACAAACCAGGAAAGAGTATCCAATGGAAGAAAGACAGCCTCTTCAACAGTGGTGCTGGGAGTACTGGACAGCAACATGCAGAAGAACTAGACCACTTTCTTATACCATACACAAAAATAAACTCAAAATGGATGAAGGAATTGAATTTGAGACAGGAAACCATAAAAACCCTTGAGGAGAAAGCAGGAAATAGTCTCCTTGACCTCAATAGCAGCAATTTTCCTCCTCAACACATCCCCAAAGGCAAGGGAATCAAGAACAAAAATGAGCTATTGAGACCTCATCAAGATAAAAAGCTTCTGTACTGCAAAGAATACAATTAAAAAAAAAAAAACTAATAGGCAACCAACAGAATGGGAAAAGATAGTGGCAAATGGCATATCGAATAAAGGGCTAGTATCCAAATTCTACAAGGAAGTCACAAACTCCATACCCAAAAAACAAATAATTCAGTGAAGAAATGGGCAGAAGACATGAATAGACACTTCTCCAAAGAAGACATCCAGATGGCCAACAGGCACATGAAACGATGCTCAACATCACTCATCATCAGGGAAAAAAAATCAAAACCACACTGAGATACCACCTCATGCCAGTCAAAATGTACAAATCAAGAGACTATAGATGTTGGTGAGGATGTGGTGAAACGGGCACTCTCCTACACTGCTGGTGGGAATGTAAACTGGTACAATAGAACTCCCCTATGACCCAGCTAGGGATTTACCCAAGGGATACAGAAGTGCTGATGTGTAGGGGCACACCTACCCCAATGTTCATAGCAGCACTTTCAACAATAGCCAAATCATGCAAAGAGCCTAAATGTCCATCAAATGATGAATGGATCGAGAAAATGTGGTATATACACACATACACTCACCATGGAATACTACATGGCAGTGAGAAAGAATGAAATCTGGCCATTTGTAGCAAAGTGGATGGACCTCAAGGATGTCATGCTAAGTGAAATAAGTCAGGCAGAGAAGGACAGATACCATATGTTTTCACTCATAGGTCTAACAGGAGAAACCTAAGAGAGGACCATAGGAAGGGGAAAAGCAGCGAAAAAGAGTTAGGGAGAGGTAGTGAGGCAAATCATGAGAGACTCTTGAATACTGAAAACAAACTGAGGACTGAAGAGGGAGGGGAAGAGGGGGAAGGGGAGTGATGGTCATGGAGGAGGGTACTTGGGAGAAGAGCACTGGGTGTTATATGGAAACCAACTTGGCAATAAACTATTTAAAAAAATAAATAAAACTATCATACCAAATTTGGTCATTCCCTGAGCAAATAAAACTAATATTAATTTTGCCTAAAATTCTTTTGGAACTGGGAAGAATATTTGCATTTATATAAATATATAAAATTTTATGTATGTTCATATAATATACATTCTTTAAATGTTCATTAGTTAGCCAGTGCTATGTAACAAATTGCCCTAAAACTTAGCAAGTTACAACAACAAACATTTATGTTCTCACAATTTTTGTGGGTCAGAAATTTAGGAGCATTTAACTGGGTGGTTCTGGCTCTGAGTCTCTCATGAAGTTAATATTAAGATGTCAACTAGGAGGGGCACCTGGGTGGCTCAGTCAGTTAAGCATCTGCCTGTTGATTTAGGCTCAGGTGATCTTGCCTTCGGTGAGATCTAGCCCTGCGTTGGGCTCTGCACTGTCAACACAGGGCCTGCTTGGGATTTTCTCTTTCCCTCTCTCTCTACTCCACCCCCCCATCCTCTCCCTCCTCTCTCTCTCTCTCACACACACACAATAAACATTTAAAAAAATATATGTCAACAAGGTTAAGCTGTAATCATTTTAAGACTTAACTAACACTTGAAGCTTTGTTTTCATCATCTTTTTTTTTTTTTTAAAGCTCTAGGCCCAACATGAGGCTTGAACTCACAACCCGAGATCAAGAGTCACATGTTCTACCAACTGAGCAAGACAGGGGCCCCTGAGGATTTGTTTTCAAGATGGTTCACTTACATAGCTGTTGGCAGGAGGGCTCAGTTCCTTGATCATAGGACTGCTTGAGTGCCCTCAGAACATACTAGCTGGCTTTCTTCAGAGTGAGTGATCCAAGCCACATAGCAATCAGGGCGTTGCAATGTCTTCTTAGAAGCTCCCCATCTGCTGATGAGCAAGGTAAAGCTATGTGTGGTGAATAGACTGCAGGCTTTCTCACAGGTCATTTTCTGATGAAAATAGTATGCTCAGGACTGGGGGATACCTTCTTGAGTGTGGTATAGGATACAGAGCTCTCCCCTGTTTTTGTCAAAGTCTCTTCCTCATCAAACCAATCTGAATACCTAATCTGTTTCATTTGAAGACTCATTTCTTTTGACTAAGGACAAAGGACATTTTATTGCTGAGGGTGGTTTAGAAAAAGCATTGGGGCACTTTGGCCTCCTAGGTGGGATATCCAGAAGCTGAGAAGGGAACTGAAAAGGGAGGTGGAACAGAGTGCTAACATGGTTTTCCACCTCTGACACTGCTTTGACAATAAAAAGTGTGGGAACTCTGTGAAGCCTTGGACTGCCAGTCTACCCCTCTGGTCCAGAGTCACAGGGCGATCACTTTGTCCTTTGCTATATCTGTTACACTGAAAGACTTGTTAAAGCTGGAATGCAGATTCCTGCCTCTGATGCTGACAGCCTCCCCCTGTAAAGGCTGCCTTTTCCAGTTAGCTGAATTCACTCAGTAACTGTGCTACCGGCCGATACTTGACAGCGCTTACGATAGACACCACCACATCGCCCCCTCTTCACCCTGGTTTTTCTTGCTTCTGGCCTCTACTGTTTCCACGTCAACATAATATTTTCACTACATCATGATAGTCAGCCCTGTTCCCTGACTCAGCAGTGAATGAGGATGTTTGTTCCAGCCATGATGGGAGACAAAGCTGAGGAAAGAGATGGATGGCAAAGGGAGACTAGAGTTTTCTAAAAAGGCACATTTCTATAGGTTACATACATTCCCCAAAAGCAGTGCCCTTTCTAATGACCTCCTAAATAGTGAAGTAGGAATCTGTATTGGACTGTCTCAGAAAATTCATATTTGCTTTTGAGAAATACTATTCAGCCTCTCACCCTCTTATGCCTGCCTGAAGTTTTAGACACTGGGTCTGATGAGACCAGTACCCGTCACGTGGTGGTGGCGGGCTAAGGAGAGAGGACGTCAGCAGAAATGCACAGTAGCCAGATTCTAGGATATGTAGCAATAAGATTGCCTTTTATCATTAATCATCATGTGCTATTACTAAGTCTTAAGTAGAATTGTGTAGGTGCTAAAGGAATTTAAGGGAGGGGTACATTTCCATACTTAGGAAGAGCAAACGGGTCCAGTAGAGCCATACCAGCATTTGCAGAGGAGCAGGGTGGTCTCAGAGGCACAGATCAACATGACAGTCACTATGGGATAATTGTTTTACCTGCTCTCCCCAAATATTGTAAGGGAGATAATCTTGAAAGGAGAAAGCTAAATACTCTGCAGGGGAAAGCTATGTAGTGAGCAGCAGTCTGAGCTATGCATGCATGCTTTGAGTCACTGTCCCAAACTGTCCTTGTGATGTAGATTTCCAATAAGTCTGGATGAACTAGACATGGCTAAAAAGCAAGACCCATCTGTGACCGACCAATGAGAGAAGGAATCTGTAGCTGAGGTCCATAAATCTAAAGAGTTGTCAGGAAAATCCCAATCAATTTTTAAGCCTGGAGGTTGCATCTTCTCTGCTGGTTAAAAAGTTAATTCATACGTGCCCCTTTTATTTCATTATTCATGCAACACAAATTAAATGGCTTCGCTGTTTCAATAGAGATTAATTACATTAGGCATAAAGCACATTTCCAGTTCAGGCCATGGTTTCTACTTCATTTAATTCATTATTTCATGTGCAATCCAGTGGCATCCTGAAGATAACAGCTAATTTCAATCACATATGTCTTTTTCAGCATTTTCTTCTGTATCTTTCAGGTTTCTCCAGGAAAATTGCTAGCCAGAATAAAAGGGAAAAATACATACTTGGACCAAAGGAATTATCTTCTAAGGGTTTTCTTCCCCTTCTTTTATCTGATTGTTTGTGCTTGTCTTTTGTTTTGGTATCATCTGGTTGAGGTGATGCGGAAAGGTACCACCTGGCTTCTTCTGCCCTGGAAGGTGGGATGCAGCTGGAGGAGGCGCTGAGTGTGTGTGTTGGGGGCAGGGACTGGGTAGGGCTACCAAGACTGCTATGGGTAGAGGCCACTCTTGTGCCTGTGGATGACAGGAGCGACTTTAAGGCTTGACCTACTCCTCACTGGGTACTTACCACTCCACACTCCTCACTGGGTACTCACCACTCCACACCCCTCACTGGGTACTCACCACTCCACACTCCTCACTGGGTACTCACCACTCCATACCCCTCACTGGGTACTCACCGCTCCACACCCCTCATGGGGTACTCACCGCTCCACACCCCTCACTGGGTACTCACCACTCCACACCCCTCACGGGGTACTCACCACTCCACACTCCTCACGGGGTACTCACCACTCCACACCTCTCACTGGGTACTCACCTCTCCACACTCCTCACTGGGTACTCACCACTCCACACCCCTCACGGGGTACTCACCACTCCACACTCCTCACGGGGTACTCACCACTCCACACCTCTCACTGGGTACTCACCTCTCCACACTCCTCACTGGGTACTCACCACTCCACACTCCTCACGGGGTACTCACCACTCCACACCCCTCACGGGGTACTCACCACTCCACACCTCTCACTGGGTACTCACCGCTCCGCACCTCTCACTGGGTACTCACCGCTCCACACTCCTCACTGGGTACTTACCACTCCACGACAAGAGCTGGATGTGTGTGTGCATCTGTGTGCATGTTTTCCACACAGTTCTTTCAAAAGAAAGCTCTTGGAAGATTATCAAAAATACTAAGATTTCCTTGCAGCAAGGAGCACAGGTTTACAGTACAGAGGAAGAGCCTGAAGTCTACAGTTAAATACATGTTCCCATGCCCAAATTTCTTATGAAAATGGAATTAAAATTCCAGACACATTAAATGTTCATACTGAAATACAACTTGGAACCTGTCTCTAGGTTTAAGTCATACTGAAGAAAGAAAGAAAGAAAGAAAGAAAGAAAGAAAGAAAGAAAGAAAGAAAGAAAGAAAGAAAGAAAGAAAGAAAGAAAGAAAGAAAGAAAGAAAGAAAGAAAGAAAGAAAGAAAGAGAAAGAGAGAAAGAGAGAAAGAGAGAAAGAGAGAAAGAGAAGGAAGAGAGGAAGGAAGAAAGAAAGAAAGAGAAAGAGAAGGAAGAGAGGAAGGAAGGGAAGAAGTGAGGGAGGGAAGGAGGAAGGAAGGGAAGAAAGAAGGAAAAGAAAGGATAAGAGAGAAAGGAAGGAAGAAAGAGGAAGGGAAGGCGAGGGGAAAGGGAAGAGCCCTGTTCTGTGACTTAAGCCTAAAAGGTTGGTAGAGAAGGAGACCCAGGGTGTGGCACCTGCCATTCTGCAAGTGCAGAAGACGGCCAGTATAGGGAAGCCAAGCTCATGAAAATTTTATTTGTACTCAGCTTTGTCAAGGAAAAAAAAAGAAGAAGAAAAGAAAGAAAAATATTATTTACCTTTTGTTTGGAAAAAAATTGTGTGGATTAATCTAAAAAATCTTCATGTACATTCGTTTCTCCAGCTCAATACCAGTTTATTCAAGTAAGTGTATTTGGAAATGAGAGTGCAACATTGATACCACTTGGGAAATTATGATGGATTTTCTAGAAAACGCTTTTTTTCCTGTGGGGGGAGCTAACATTTCGTTTCTGACTAAGTGCTTTTTCACAGGACTCCAACTTTTGTACTACACATTCGTAAGGAGGCCTGTGAGAACAATAGCCCTGGCTTTGTTTGCACATCCAAATTAGTAGCTGCCTGGTCTTGGTTGGGGCTTCGGTGCCTTTTGTCACTTCTGCCAAAACCTCACAAGAGAAAGGGAAAGACAATAAGAAAGCATCTAAAGACAATCAAACAACCATTAACGCCCTACTCTTTCCACACACGATAAACATTAGCTGTAGCTCAATTAAATTCTGCAGTTCACAGATGTTCACAATAATGATGGCCCACAACAGCGCTCTCCTTATTGAGGTGTTTTGGAACTGTGCATACGCCGGCTCGTCCCACCAGGGAACTGGGGAACGGAGGAAAACGCAGGTAACCCGACATGCCTGGCGTATGAAGCAGAAGACAGCCGCTGCTCTTTCCAGAAAAGGAGCAGCAGCAGGATTTAGCCTTGTGGTTTTTGCCGACACATCACCCCTAACCCCCCTTTGAGTCATTAACGGTGAAAATACAGAACTTGACAGCGGCAGAGACCAAAAATGTGTCCCTGGAGCCTGGAACCATCGGGAAGAAACACACGTTTACCCTGCGCCTGGGTGCTGCTTGCACAGAGGCCGGCGTGGGCTCACACAGAATGCACTTTTCTGCCTCGTTCCTTCAGGTGCCCCAGACACTGCAAACGCTGTTTCGTTTGGGGAAATCTGTTGCATAACAGGGATATGGAAGGTACTGAGAGGAATTTTAAATAGTTCATTAGATATAAAGTGTCAGTAGCAAGCGGTATCCATTTCCTTGAAAAGCAAAGAAACTCACAGGCTTGAGGGGTGGGGGGTGTTTAACTCTCACACAGGGTGTTCCACTTTCCCACCAGCCAGACCTGGGCCTGCGGGTACCCAGCCGAGGCGCCCCGTCCCCCACAATTCATCCAGGACACTACTGCACAACATATACTCTCTGCATTCTGGATTTGGCCTTAGTTACTCTCTGAGATTGGGTTTGTTTGTTTTTTTTCATTTGCTGACTTTCATGCTAATAAATGTCTCTGAAGATTTTGGCAGACATTACACAAGACTCTTTACCTTTAAACAAGTAACAAAGCCATTGTGAGTCCAGGGACCTCAGGTCTAAAAATCCCAGAACTTCCTGGTTGCACTAGATCCTTGTTAAGAACAGTATATTTCTTGGAATAAAATGTTATGCCTGCAAAGGTACACATTGGAAGGAAGAGTTATGCATCGGTTTTGCTCAGTCCACCTGAGACCCAACGTGCCAGGGTCTCCTGGGACTGACAGACGAGACTCTCCTGATGGAGTGGTGAACACGAATGGCTCCAGCTTCCTCACGTTTAACCCGAGGCTGTTGTTAAGCGCAGGGAGGATGGAAGATTTGAAAATCCAGTATCGGATCTATTATCTAGGGAACAGAAAAAACTGGTGCTGGATTTGTTTTAATTAGGGATTAACTTTGTCCTCAATAAAGGAAACCAACTTAATTACAAATGTAAAAAAAAGCTTTATAATATAAGAAATTTTAATGGTGGGGGTGCCCGGGTGGCTCAATCAGTTGAACGTCTGACTTCGGCTCAGGTCATGATCTTGTGGTTTGTGGGTTTGAGCCCCCAGTGGGCTCTGAGCTGACAGCTCAGAGCTTGGAGCCTGCATTGGATTCTGCATCTCCCTCTCTCTCTGTACCTCCCCTACTCACACTGTCTCTCAAAAATAAATAAGTGTTAAAATAAAGAAATTTTAATGGTAGAAAACATCTAATGTGGTCTATTTCACAGTTTTACCAAAATCTTATCTAGGTAGTATTATTTTAATAATTATCCTAACTGCCTTGCAAATAACTGAGGGTTAAAAAGTTATAAGCACGATTTTCAAATGTTTTATTTTTTTAAGTTTTTATTTCTTTATTTTGAGAGAGACAGAAACAACATGAAGGAAGAGGGCAGAGAGAGAGAGAGATGGAGAATCCCAAGCAGGCTTCATGCTCTCAGCACAGAGACTGACACAGGCTCAAACTCACAAACGGTGAGATCATGACCTGAGCCAAAATCAAGAAGCTTAACCGACTGAGCCCCCCATGTGCTGCTCTAAGCACTACTTTACCTCTGTGTGAAGCATTTCCCATCATGATTGATTTCAGGCAAAGCTTGTGTTCTAGCACATTTCCTTCAACCTCTGCACCCACTTACCTGTACTCCCATCCCCAGGCTGACACACACTACCACACACGTTTAAGGAAGAGTCAGTTCTTCCTGGTGTGTTTGCTTCTCACATCTGCTTTTCTCTGTCTTCTGCTCTTCTCTCTTTCCTAACATTAGACAACATCTCTCCCTTGGACCTCGTGCTAGAGTTTCTGTGGATTCCAAGATCATGATGACAGTTACTCTGCATGTTATGCATACTCCATATTTAATTGTTAGCTGACTGTGGATGAAGAGTACACTGTACTGCCTGGAATAGTAGAAGAAAATCACAAAAGGAGAAGGTGCTGGCCCAATAGTGTGTGCAGTAGTGTGAGGCCTGCTTCAGGCCTATGCCTATGTGATCTTGGGTTTCTGGGACTCGCTCAGGGTATCTGAGAAGCCCAAAATGTTCATGAGTAAAATGAGCATTTAAACTGAAAAATAGATGACTGGATTTTTTAAATGTTAATTTATTTATTTTGAGAGGTAGGGGGAGGGGCAGAGAGAGAGAGAAAATTCTGAAGCAGGCTCCACACTGTCAGTGCAGAACCCGATGTAGGGCTCAAACTCACCAAAGACAAGATCATGGCCGAAGTCGAAATCAAGAGCCTGATGCTTCATGAACTGAGTCAAGCAGGTGTCCCAGATGATAGGATTTTAATGTAACAGAGTAAAAAAAGTACATTGTAATAATTATAATTAATAATTGTAATTATTTCAGTTTGCATATCCAGGTGGAGGGCTTTCTTTTAAGAAACTGCCACTTGTCAAGTTTGGGACATAGTATCAAAGAAGAATATTGACAATTAACTGAAAAGATGACAAAGCAAAGAAAAAAACATAGCTTTGACAAGTCTGAAGAATTCTGCTTTCCTCAGCTTCAAAATTTATTTCATTTTTTAAGCTTTTTTAAAAAAAAGTTTATTTCTTTTTAGAGAGAGGGAGAGCATGCACAAAAAGGGTAGAGAGAGAAGGAGAGAGAATCCCAAGCACATACATTCTGTAGTCAGTGCAGAGCCCAAAACGGGGCTTGAACTCATGAACAGTGAGATCATGATCTGAGTCAAAGTCAAGAAGCAGACACTTAACTGACTGAGCCACCCAGGTGCCCAAAGTTTGTTTAAAAAAAAAAAACCTGCTGCTTTTATTATTAGAAAGTGACAATAAGGGGCACCTGGGTGGCTCAGTTGGCTAAGTGTCCGACTTCAGCTCAGGTCATGATCTCAAAGTTGTGGTCTGAGGCCCAAGTTGGGCTCTGTGCTGACAGCTCAGAGCCTGGAGCCTGCTTCCCCATTCTGTGTCTACCACTCTCTCTCTGCACTTCCTTCACTCATGCTCTGTCTCTGTCTCTCAAAAATAAATAAAAATATTAAAAACATTTTTTAAAGTAAGAAAGTGACAATAAGAATGCTGTGCATGACATGATGATTCTCTTTCTGAACTTTAATGCTCACATACAGTAAGTGTATTATGTGAACTATATACATGTGTCTAGTTTTCTCCTCCCTCTCTATAGTTTTCATTATTTTATGATCATTGTAATTTGTATACTTCCATTGTAAGTCATGATGGATTCTTCTTGAAAACAAACTTTTCAGACAAATTTGATGAATTAATCCTTATTAGGGCACCGACTCCCATGAAGAAGGCAAAAGTGCCTTGACACTAAGGCCCCATTTCATCATAGCCTGCCTGGCTCCCAGGGCGCATCTTCAGCCCAGGGTCCCAGCCAGAAGAGACAGATTGGAAGGACAGCAGAAAGGAGAGTCTAGTATGAACCTAGTTGTTTTAACTGTTTTCCATATGAACCAGATTCCCTCGTAAAAATTGTAAAGATCAATTCTCAAGGTCCTTGCAACTCTAGGAAATATCTTGAAAATGCACTGATGCTTCTCATCTGGTGTGAGGACCACTTTTCTGGGGCAAATCCAGGTCTGGACAGAGTTCATCCAATTCAGTTAAATTGAAATATCCTTGAACTCAGTTCGGTACTCCAGCTTTTGACCTAACACAAGCCAAGAACTTGG
This sequence comes from Suricata suricatta, assembly GCF_006229205.1. Taxonomy (NCBI): domain Eukaryota; kingdom Metazoa; phylum Chordata; class Mammalia; order Carnivora; family Herpestidae; genus Suricata; species Suricata suricatta. The sequence goes on along the minus strand of NC_043700.1, from coordinate 34,950,013 downwards.
AAAGGAGAGGCTGGGGGCTCCTGGTCCCACAGCGGCGGCTCATCTCTGGCTAGGTTAAAAGCACTGGCAGTTCTAGCTGCTGTTTTCAATACTCTTTGTTTTGGAAAATAAAACAATAGTGATAAATATTTACATTCAAAACAAAAACATTTTGACAACAATTGCAGCTGCTAAATGATTTATGAAGCTTGTGTGAAATCAAATAGAGAAAGGAGAGAGATGAACATGTTGCTGCGAAGAAAGAAGGGCTTCTGACTTTGATTTAGTAGATGATGAAGGTTTCCTAGAGTAGAATTATACAGTAACACTTCTTAAGGGAGTTTGGTTTAAAAATATGATACACCTAATTGCCATTTGATCATTAGCATTTTTGCTATCATTAACCTTCAGCTGACAAATTACCTACTTAAGAGAGCTATATTTCAGTTTAAGCTGTTAAAGGGGATGGTACACTGTGTGTATTTAGGTCAAAAGCCAGATCCGTGAATGAAAACACAACTCTGGGATTGTAGGAAGGAAATATCTCAATGTGGCTTAAGTTTGCCAAAACCAGAGGCAATTCTCAAATAATGGAGTGTGCTAATCAACAATAGAGCACATCTTTTTGCAAATTTTAACATTTTTGGTCAACATGCGCAGATAACTGGGTAGCTTCTGGTCGACCTTGAGTCCTCACCCTGCAGAGCTAAACCAGTGCCTCATAAACTGGGAATTACAAATTTAGTCCTCCCTGGGGATTTTGCTGCTCAGTGGGGAATAGCCCATCACAACAGCAATGGCGCGCCTACTACTGAGTCAGAAGACTTGAGTTTGAATCTCTTCTCTGACTCTTATTAACTGAGTGGCCTGGGGCAAGTTAATTAATTTCTGAGTCTGTTTCCTCACATATAAAATAGAAAGAAAAGGAATATCTGCCCCATGGTAATGCTATAAGTATTTAATGAGATAATTCAAGTAAAGAACCTGGCAGCCTAAGAGAAACTGAACAAATAGTAACTAATTGCTGTGAGGGTTTGGAGAGAGCTTTGAAATGATTGACCTCAACTCATATTTATCTAGAGTCTACCAGGCACAGGGACTTACAAAAAGCAAGGTGGGGGCTCTTTAGTTAGTGAGCTAGATGTTTGTCCACACACCCCTTCCTCCCAAAGGGTGAGTGTCCATTTCAGGCCACAGATGTATGCATGGATCTGCAACTCCAGAAGAAAGGAATCTTGTAGTGGAATAAAGATAAGAAAAGAAACTGGCCACCAAATGGAAAGGAAGGGCAAAAATGGCAGAAGAAGAAACCTGCATGCCTGGTCTCGTGCAGCAGGCACCCAGGGTACCCAAGGAGAGGACTAGGGCTGGACCCCAGCAGTCCTTACTAGCTAGAGAAGGAGGAGCAGTGACAGTCAAAGACAAACCTGGCAGAGGCCCCAGGTGAGCTGCAGAGCCTGGTGTGCCCTGCATCCCCAGAGGTACAGAACTGCCGGCCTGGCCAGGAGCTGAGCCAAAGCAATAGGAGAGTCTGCTGCATGGTGTGTGGGTGGAGAATGAGGACAGAAAGGAACAGAGAGCCTGCTTGCCTGCAGCAGTAAATGTAAGTAGAGCTCCGATACGGCAGTGATAGGCAATAGTGAAAGCCTCCCCCCAGAAAAAGTTACAGAGAATGACCTGATAAGGGTGATAAGGGGCCCTGAAACCCCCATCCCAGCCCGCTTGGCCTCTTTGAGAGTTAAGAGCACGCTGCCCCCTCCCCAGTAATAGTCCCCAGGAGACGAGGAGCAGATGGCAGCCTGCCGTCAGGGAGAAAGTATATGCACAGAATTACGGAGTGCCTTTCTTCCTCCGCTGGTCGGTGGCCCTGAAAATGCTTTTGATGAACAGATGATAAGTAACAATGCGAGACGCTCTATGATGAAGGTTATGTGGGCTTGTTATTTGAATAAAGTACAGGAGAAATCCTTTTGGGATGTTGAGGTCTCAGATGAAGTTTATTTCAAACTGAGTCCTGAAGATGGGTGGGATTTAGACTTAAAAAAATTAGGGATGAAAATTAGCATGAGTGCGAAAGTGAAGGCTAAAACACTCTTGCTATTCAGAAGTCAGCAGCAGCGCTATTAGTTTCAGGCAGACAGGCTGGAAAGGTCGGTGTCCAGATATGGCAGCCTTGGAAGGCAAGCGGGGCACTTGATCCAAAGCCAGGGAAATATGCAAAGGTCAATTTTAACTGTCCACCAAACTATCATATACAAGAAGATTTCCCAAATATATTATTTTTTAAGTTTATCTCTTACCTTTGCTGACAGAAATATTTTCAAAATCAGCAAATACTGGTTATAAAAATATATAAAAATAAGTTATTAAAATCAATTTCTATAAAAATTACTATTACTGGTTCCTCCCCAAATGCCTTGCAGTGGGCAAAGAAAGATATTGTTAACATTTAGAATCTGCTGTGGTAACCTTGGCCTAATAGAGTGAACGCAGACTTTAATGGCAGCTTAATTAGATTTACCACGGGGAAGATGTCACAAAGGAGATGTGGTGCTTCTATGTGACATGAAAAAGTGCACAAAATCTTAAAACATTGGGAAGACCACAGCCATTATTTCTGTCCTTTTTTCCATGCAATTTAAATACAATCGGTGTTCTACTGTCATGCAAATGTCCAGGTCCCTTTAACATCTATGGGAGTTGGCTGCACACGGAGAGGAGGGTAACATGCTATTTTTCACATTTTGTGAGTAGGAAGCATGTGTCCAAGAAAGATACTGTAATTGGTTCTACATTTTGTTGAATGAGAAGAAAAGGCAGTTTTATCTCAAGTGTGAAAAAAACATAGAGGGTCCACCAGAAACTCAAGATGTAGCACATGGTCTCCATAACAAAGAAAACTGATGATATATTCGAGTTACCATTTTCTCCAACACCACAGAGACTGAAAAATCAAGAGACCTAAGCATGCTTTTCTTCTTTAACCTGTTACCATAGAAAGAGGCCAAGACTTGCTTTAACGAAGACAAAGGATAGCATGTGGAAGGAATATTTTTGAGTCATTTCTATACTTCTCACATAAAACGATACTAGACACTCAGCCATCATGTCTCTACCTGTGGTGAGAGTCAGTGGTCACCCTGAAGCATCCTGGTGCTTTCTACAAGTCTGAGTTATGCCAGCACCCAAATCCAGCAGGTGGCAAGGCTCCAATCAGAAGATCTGGAAAGTTGTTAACTTTCCCTGAGCACTTGGGAAGAAGACCCATGGATTCTGAAATGATGGCTTGAGTATTCCAGTGGAAATCTTCCAGAAAAGTTAAGCAGAACTGAGAACTACCTACACATAAGGTAGAGATTTTTAAAATCTCTTTAAAGAGCATGGAAAGTACAAAGAGTTCTCAAGACATCAATGAACTGAGAAAATCAAATTTAGTAGCAGTTCAATAAGTTCACCAATCTTACTGTCAGGTTCTAAACTATAGATGGCCCTTGAACAACACAGGGGTTAGGGGCACCAAACCAAGTGCACTTGAAAAATCTGCATATAATTTTTGATTCTCCCAAAACTTAACTATTAGCCTACTGTTTACGAGAACCCTTATCAATAACATAAACAGTTGATTGACGTATATTTTGTATACTCTTGTACTATATGCTGTATTCTTACAATAAAGTTAGCTAGAGGGGTGCCTGGGTGGCTCAGTTGGTTAAGCATCTGACTTCAGCTCAAGTCATGATCTCATGGGTTCAAGCCCCCAGTCAAGGCTCTATGCTGACAGCTCAGAGGCTGGAGCCCCTGCACATTCTGTGTCCATCTCTCTCTGCCCATCGCTCACTCATTTTCTGTCTCTTTCTAAAAAATAAATAAACATTAAAATAGTTTTAAAGTAAGCTAGAGGACAAAATGTTATTAAGAAAATCATAAAAGGATGCCTGGTGGCTCAGTTGGTTGAACATCTCACTCTTGATTTGAACCCCACCTTGGGATTCGTGCTGGGCCTGGAGACTACTTAAGATTCCTCCCCTACCCCAGTCTCCCACTTGCACTCTTTCTACATTATTAAAAAGAAAAGAAAGAAAATCATAAGAAAGAGAAAATACATTTATGTACCGAATTGTAAAAAATCTGCATATAAGTGGACCCACACAGTTGAAAGCTATGTCGTTCAAGACTTCACTGTAGATTCTAAGGCAGTGCTTCCAGAAGGATGTTCTGTGGGTCACCTGCAAGAGAATGAGGGTTGGAAGAGATGGTTAACACACATTCCTGGGCCCCTGCCCAAGTCTACTGAGTTGTGTCTAGCCGCTCCTGGCCTGCAGCCCGCGGGGCGGCAAATCCTTGCGGGTTCTTTCCTGAGGGAGGGAGAGAAAGGGCAGGAAGGGGGAGCACAGAGAGTAAGGACACAACACACGGTTTCTGATCAAGCCCCTTCCCCTTTATTCAGAAAATAATACTCTTATATAGGGTTTGGGGCGGGGAACTGACCCAGGTCGGTTGCCAGGTAACAGAGTCAAATGAATATTAGAGAAAGGGGAAACCGAAACTGAAACTCCGGACACAGCATCAAAGAAGCGCCCAGACTTGCGTCTGCAATGCTGGGGAGGGGAAGCTTAGCGCTGCATAATCCAAAATGCGGTTTGATCTTTTGATCATTTTGGCTTTTTTCCGTCTGGCTCAGTATGACTGTCTCTGAATCCCGGACCAGGAAATGCACTCTCCTAGCCTCCAGATGTAAATCTTGTTTTATGGTTGCTCCCTGGAGAGCGATATCTCCTTGCCTGAGGCAGCCAAAACTCGGTGGCCCCCAACACTGAATAAACATCACTTGATAATGGGGACAGGTTTTGATAATCTGCATTTTCACCACTCCCCCTGCCCTGCTCTCAGGTGATTCTAATGTATGCAAAACTAGGGAAGTACTCAAAGAGAAGTCTGAAATTTGAATAAAACGAAATAGGAAAGAATTGCAAGGTCTCCTCTTCTCAGGCTTTCAGTGAGGAAATGAGGAATGTACACTTTGATAACTGTTCTTACTGAGATCATTCTCTAAATTGATCAGAAACAAGTAGGTCTTGGATTGAGGAGTCAACATTTTTAAGAACTTGCTATTCAGCAGTCAGTGCTCTAAATCCTTCTCTGTATTACCTCATTTAATCCTTATGGCAACCTTACCTATAAGGAGATGCTTTTATTATCCTAATTGACAGGCAGAATGTAAGACAAGATTTACAGGTAAAATTCGATGAAAAGTCAGATCCCTTCCAATGCAAATATAATCAAGAAGAAGACAAACCAGAGAGGAAGCAAAAACCACTGGGCCTTGTCCAAAGCAACATGTCTCCTAATTTCCCTCTAAGTAGAGAGATGAACAATACAAACAAACAAACAAACAAAAAAAAAAAAAAAGAAGAAGAAGAAGAAGAAGAAAATCAAAGTGCCTTTTAAGTCCTAGAAGCAAAGATAACAACTCCTTCTGGATCTAATAAAGATCTAACATTCTGTGTCTATTTTTCATTCATTTTTATGTATTTAGGAATGTGAGTTACTGTAAGGTGGTCAAACTGCCTTTAGTTACTTGTTTCTATGTATAGAATAAAACATTGGAGCATTCCCATAAAACACATGTGACACTACTCTCCATGGATTTATTAAAAAGACCCCTAGAGAAGAGAGTTATAAAATCTGATCAAGTCAGCACTTCCAGCTGTGTAATTGACATCCACTATTTTCTATTGACTGCTGTGCAGAACTTCAATTTCTGTAGCATAAACAGAATTCCCATTTCTTTTGCAAGGAGACTGCCATAGGGTAGAGCTAAAAATAAGGTTCATCAGCAGAATTATTTTATAAATTCCCAGGAACTTTGGGGAAAGCTCCTAAGAAAATGGTTTCCTATGGACGTACTTCTTTTCTGTAAATCATTTTTATATTTCAAGTCATTACATTTGTTCTACGCCATTTTTTTCTATGTGTAACATATAGAGTACAAACCTCTTGAAGAATTAGGGAGCAGCTAAAGAAGAATACAAATGTTGAAAAACATCTAAGTTTTCATTCTTCTTTCTTTTGTCCTTAGCAGATTCCTGAAGGTAAGATACTGCAACTTGACAGAAACAAAGTAATGCAAATATTTCATGCTTTGCAATTATTATTACTTCTGTGACATCAAAACATAACTTCATGTTTTTACTTGGGGCTGAAGGGGAGCAGAATAAACCACTCCCCAAATATGTCTCTTTGGCCTACAGATTACTTTGAGAAATGGCAGACACAAAGCCCTGAAGACAAGAGTAGAAGATATACTTTTGCAAGAGAAATTTGAATGTGAAAGAAATCTATGTGCATAAGGGTGTCTCCTTCTCTGTTATCAGGAAGAGTGCATTTAAAAAAAAATTTATAATAGTTTATTGTCAAATTCGTTTCCATGTAACACCCAGTGCTTCACCCCACAAGTGCCCCCTCTCCATGACCATCACTCCCTTCCCCCCCGCCCCTCCTCCATGGTTCGTTTTCAGTATTCAATAGTCTCTCATGATTTGTGTCCCTCGCTCTCCCCAACTCTCTTTCCCCCATCCCTTCCCCATGGTCTTCCATTAGGTTTCTTCTGTTAGGCCTATGAGTGCAAACGTATGGTATCTGTCCTTCTCTGCCTGACTTATTTCACTTAGCATGACACCCTCGAGGTGCATCCACTTTGCTACAAATGGCCAGATTTCATTCTTTCTCATTGCCATGTAATACTCCATTGTATAGATATACCACATCTTCTTGATCCACTCATCAGGTGATGGACATTTAGGCTCTTTCCATGATTTGGCTATTGTTGACAGTGCTGCTATGAACATTGGGGTACATGTGCTCCTATGCATCAGCACTTCTGTATCCTTTGGACTGCCTTTGCTGCATCCCAGAGAGTTTGGATTGTTGTATTTTCATTTTCATTAGAGTGTATGTTTTTGACTAGTTCTCACCTTTCATGCTTTCTCTCTCTTAGGCTCCTTGCTATTCAATCACTGTCCCTTTTCCTAGAGAACTGGGGTCTTATCTACTCTTCCCAGTGTAGTGCCAGATGTAGTGTCCCCTGCTGCCCTAATGTCCCCCACCCCACACACTCCACCCCAGCCCACTCCTCCACCCCATTTCCTCCCATTGCCTAAGCTCCCACCCAGATCCTCTGACTCATTTCCCACATTTCCCACCCAATATACTACCCCACAACTTTTCACTGCACCATGCCCAGTTAAAAGATAAACTTAGGCATATTAGAATCCGCAAGAGAAGCAAAACTGTAATTGTTAAAGTCTGGTTTTGGTGACGTGGGCCTTAGCAGAAGCCTATTTCATGCCTGTTGTCATGTTTTTTCTTTTCTAACAACAGTTTAATAAGGTTCTTAATACAATACCTTAATACAGTTCACTGTAGACATTCCATAAATGTTAATTTAACTAAGATGTCCAGGGATCTTGGTATCCTAAGAGAGGATGCCCAGAGAAGGCAATCATGAATACAAAAGAAAGTTACCCACAACGGGATAAAACACACAGCCTAGGGAATATAGTCAGTGGTATTATAATCACGTATGGTGACAGAGAGTAGCTACGCTTTTGGTGAGCACAGCATAAGGTAGAGTCTTGTCAGATCACTATATTGTGCACCTGATACTAATATAACATTGTGTGTCAAGTGTACTTCAATGAAGAAAAGAAAGAATTAAGGAAAGAAGAATGAATAAATGAAGGAAGGAAGGAAAGAAGGAAGGAAGGCAGCAAGGAAGGAAGGCAAGAAGGAAGAAAAAGAAGGAGAGAAAAGAAGGAAGAAAGAAAAGGAAGAAGGAAGGAAGGGAGGAAGGAAGGGAGAGAGAGAGGAAGGAAGGAAGGAAGGAAGGAAGGAAGGAAGGAAGGAAGGAAGGAAGGGAGGGAAGGAAGAAGTCTACACAAAGACTGCATTTCAGTTACAGGGGAACCTAGATTTTGGTGGGGGAGAGAAGAAAAGTATATTAAAATCATTGATTTATGACATAAAGAAATAAGGCTTTTGTGTTTCTTTTATTGGAGTGTGAAAAATTAAGTGCACTGAAGGGAAGCAGAATATAACACCCCAAAATATGCCACTTTGGCATATGGATTATTTTGAATTGATGTTATTTAAGAAAAAGAGAGTGCAAGAAGGACACTCTGACCTCCTTCGTCCCTCTGAACGGATGAAATAAATCTCCCCTGAGAAAGGTAACTTTCCTGTAACCAACAGAGACACCAACAGAGATAAGGAGTTTAAGAACAAGAAGGCTATGTCAACAAAACTTGTTATTTCTTCACTAATTTGCTACCCCAAGCCCAAACCCTTCTTTGTCAAAGTTTCACAGATGTATTGGTTTTTTTTGGTCTAAAAGGTATAAAACCCTCCTGCTTTAGCCGCCTCTTTGGGTCTCGTATTTTTTTATTTAGTTTTTTAAAAATGTTTATATATTTTCGAGACAGAGACAGAGCATGAGTGGAGGAGGGGTGGAGAGCCAGGGAGACACACAATCCAGAGTAGGCTCCAGGCTCTGAGCTGTCAGCACAGTCGGACACAGGGCTTGACCCCACAAACTGGAGATCATGACCTGAGCCGAGGTTTGGCGCTTAGCCAGCTAAGCCACCCAGGCATTCCTAGTAACATTTTTTATGGGTCCCAAATATAGGAAAATAATTTCTTCTTTTCCTGTTAATCTGTCTTATGTGAATTTAATGATTAGACCAACCCAAGAACCTGGAAGGGAAGAAAGGAAATGTCGTCCTCCCCTATCACACTTTTAATTTTCATCTTGCTTTATTATGTTGACAGTCCAGACATCTTCGGTGTCTCACACAGTGGCATCTGGAGCACCCATCTGTGGACCTAGTAGGGGGCCAGTCTCTTCTTTGAGTTGCTCCTTGCCAGGGAGGGAACAATAGCATAAGTGTATTTTTAGATAGGTTGCTTATTTCCTATTTACCCAGCACTTCACACAGTTGTGTGGCAGGAAATATTTTATATTTATTTCCTTATTATTTCCTTTTCTTCTAGGCCTCCGGCTTGCAGCAGAAGAGCCACTCTTAAGATGCGATAAGAGGCATGAATGGTCCTCTTTGCTCTAAGTAAAAGCAAGCAGTGTAATTACCCACTTCACTCACTCCGGTGCTGTTAGAGGGTTTCAAAGGCTCTTCTGAAAGGGGCAAGGGGAGGACTGGTCAGGAAGGTGTTTTTCTCTGTCCAGACACTAGCTGCAGTCAGAAATATCTATGCAAGACACAGCTGCTGCAATTTGCTTACACAAATTGCTCCTCTTATGCTAGGCTTCTGAAGGGGAGCAGAGATGCCCCGTTGGTTAAACTTCAAGTAAAATACTGGAGGAACAGAAGAAAAGAGCAAGAGTCGTGAACTATTTAAGGTCTTCAGACTTCCCCTATCCCTCCTGATTCTGGTTTCTGGGGTTCACTGTTTTTTCTTAACTCTCCATTAGTTAGGATTTCCATTGCCTAAACCTCAGTATATGCCACTCTGGTGGCTTAAACACATGGAGGTGCATTTTTCTCTCCTAACATACAGTTCTAAAGCAGGCAGACAATAGTGTTGGTGACCATCATTTAGTGATCATATCAGGGCCCTAGACTCAAACTCTCCACTGAATTTACTGTTTTATCTTGAGAAATTTGCCTTCTGTCATCATGGATAGCTGTTGCTTCTTCAAAGGTTGTGTCCGCATTCAGAGAGAAAGAACAGACAGGGTGGGGATGCACAGGGATGCCACTTTGATCAGGAAAATAAATACCAGTTCCAGAAAATTCATTCTTTCATTTCATTGGTCAGAACAGTGTTGCCTGAGCACCCCTGAGTATAAAGTAAACTGACAAGGGGACCATGAGCTGGTTTTCTCCATTTTTATTGTAGAAGCTGACCAGGGAGTGGTAGCCACCACACTGCAGAATTATGATCTGGTTTTGTGCCTTTATTCCTCGTCAGGGGGAAAAGTTTTCTTCCTATACCCTCTGAAGTCATGTAAGGAGGGAATTGCAAATTAAACTGACAGGTCGCAGAGAGGGGAATGGGGACACTTCTGGAAGGTGAAATGACTTTCTAGAAGGGGAGAAGCACTTTTTGGGGGGGGTACAATATGATTTTTATACATATTTCAAATTTATTTATTTTGAGAAAGAGAGACAAAGGGAGGGGCAAGGAGGGAGACAGAGAATCCCAAGCAGGTTTCATGCTGTCAGTGCAGAGCTGGATGTGGGGCTCGATCCCAAGAACCTGTGAGATCATAACCTGAGCCGAAATCAAGAGTTATGTACTTTAACCAACTGAGCCACCCAGGTGCCACCCTCTCCCCTTTTTAAAAACATTTTTAAAGTTTATTTATTTTGAGCGGGGGTGACGACTTTTTCAAAAGATAGAAAATAGACCATTAGGAGACTAGGTGGGAGATAAAAGAGTCTGTGACAATGTTTGTCTGGGCACAGTGTCCACTTCACATCTTGCAGAAGATAATGTTAGACTACTTTAGGAGGAGATTTATGATGTCTGAGTGCTTCTGGGAGGCTCTGCTTTCAGGTAGATTAGTAATTTTAAGAACTCAAGTGGCTTCAGCTCAAAATAATTTTTCTGCCCCAGTGACTGATTCTGGACCCCCTAATCCTCAATCCCAATTTCACTTTCTTATTTCAGACAACTCATGCCACATTTGCCTAGTGACTCAGCATTTTCTTATGTTTCTATATTTTGAGAGAGAGTGTGCATGTGCACTTGAGAGAGTGGGGGAGGGGGAGAGAGAGAGGGAGAGAAAGAATCCCAAGCAGGCTCAATACTGCCACTGCAGAGCCTGACTTGGGGCTCCGTCTTACGACAATGAGATCATGACCTTCGCCAAAACCAAGAGCGGGACACTTAACCAACTGAGTCACCCAGGTATCCTAGTGATTCAGCATTCTTAATGCTAAACTGACCTAAGACTCCATCAAACCCCACACTAGCATATTTTTAACAAGGGATGAACCCCACTCTGGTACACTGTACCATTTAGATTTTTTTTTAAAGTGATTTACAGAGATTAAATTTAAAAATCTTGCTTTGGCGGGGGCATCCAAATAATTAAGATGATCTCCTCCATTAGAGGGGTATCATATAGAAAGATGGATTAAAAGAGAATCATACATAAAGAGGGATTCATTTCAGTGAGTGTTACTCTTTCTTTCCCTTGCAAATACTTAATTATCCATGGACAAACTAGGAGAAAAGTAAGTGATCACTTGTCACTAAAGTGATGAAGCTAAATTACTGCTTGGCTCTGTCCACTGCTGAATTCTGCCTTCTGTTCCTGATTGTGTTAACTTTGATGGTTTCTTGATATTCAGCAGCAGGACCTGACCAGGAGGGACTGCAGTTTCCCTAGATCTTTGGTTAAGGAAGCCTACCTAGGAAAAGAGTCAATTCTTTTAGGAAAAAAGTTTCTGACAATTATTTGCAAGTAATTGCTCAATTTTGTGGCATTTTACTCTACTCTAATAAGCACACAAAGTGCTTTATTAGCCAGCTTTTCCAGCGTCGAGCTATTTAGGAGACATTTTATGGCAAAGCTATTATTACAAAACTAGAACACAAGTGAAATTTATGCTTCCGTTTCAAGGTGGAGCAAAGGTGATTTTCCTTAAATGTATTATCCACCGCTTATCTAAAATGAATCATAACTCAAGGTCACAGATGAAAGAGCCTGTGTTCATAGTCCAAACCAGTAACGTGTATACCTTAATTTTTTAACTCTTATCAACTCCCAGTGGCTTCCATGTTAGGGATCAGCCCCCCAACAATTTGTGAGTCAGCTCTCAAATAGCTCGTGACCGTGGGCGAAGGGGGTGGGAACAGGTGGTGGTAGTGCTTAGTTACAGCATTTTTCAACCAGGGTTCCTCCAGAGAATTAAACCCTAATGTCTTAAGGCAGTCACTGAATGTTATTACTCTTATTACTCTAGAATGGAACTAGCCATGTATCATCCTTGAGAGGATTGAGTAAATAGTCCTACACAGTATTTATCTTCTTTGTGGTCCCAGTAAGTCCTTGTTGAGAATGGCTACCTGACAGTGTCAGCTGAGCCTGTGAGCACCCTCTAGACCTGAGACACATCTTTGAATTCAGTAGCCTTAGTTTCCTTATCCAAAAAAATGAATGGATTGCTTCACACTAATTCTAAAATATGCCTCATAGAAGATTGTTTTAGAAAAGTTTGGGACCTTAGGAAAGCAAATTGAATACTGTGTTGAGTCATAGGTCCTTCCTTTTGCATCCCAATGAATGTGGGATAGAAATTCAAGAAACATATTTTCTGTGTAATTCCTCTCCTCCCACCTAGTGATCATCATGTCCTCTACACGTCCCTTCTTTCCTGCTGTGACATCATAGACACTGAGGGTACCACAGCCTTCCTTCAGTTTAGTAATCTCTTCTCTTTACACTTCGATGCTGGCTCAGTTGAGAATAAATTCAGTACCTGTTTTTCTAGATCCACTGCTTACCTATATCTCTCCTCAGGTCTGTCTCTCTCTATATTTGCCTAAATTTGGAAATATGGAGTGGTCAGTCCCCCATGGCACCACCTAAAGTGTAAATAGTTGCCTTAAGAAATGAAAATGTCATATGTGTGTGTGTGTGTGTGTGTGTGTGTGTGTGTGTGTGTGTATATATATATATATATATATATATATTTAGCCAGAGGTGTTGCACTAAACCCCACACCTGAAATAAAATAAAATAAAGATATGAACACCAATTTGACAATAAATTACATTTAAAAATTAAAAAAAGGAAAAAATAAAATAAAGAAATAGGAAAGGAAAGGGCATATGATTTCAAAATTACATTATTTTTTCAACTATCTGCATATTGCCTCCTTATTTTTTTATTTCCCTTACATTCTCAAGGTAAGTAGAGATTAATTAATAAAAGGAGTAAATAGTGAGAAATTCTACAATAAACAGATTCCTGTGCTCTTTGGAATTAGTCCTTATTCTTTGGTAAATGAAGGTATACAATGGTGAAGGGGGTTTGAGACTAATCAAGTGGATTCAGGACCCGATATCAAGACCAGATCTCTTGCGTAACCAGTGGAGATAAGTATATACAAGGCTGGAAGTAGTAGAGAGAAGATCTCAGATGTCCTTAAAATCTTTTACTTTCCACTCTGAAGATAAACTCTTAAGAAGGATATAGGAAAATAGAGACTATATTTTGAGAAAGTTTCTAAAGCTGAATATAACCTCTGTCAGAAAATGCCATTGTTATTCACTGATGTCTGCTACAGCTCAAGTTAAATGAGGAACACTATAGCTCTCTCCTGGCCTTTTAGACTCTAATTAGCTTCCCTCAAATAAAGTAGGCTTAGCCTACAAACAGAAGTAATCAAATCCTGATACTACACAATCTTTCTGGTATGTAACCAATCGATTATAATTTTGCATTCTGAATCTTGAAAATTTCTATCATATCATCAGAATCCCTGAATAAAATATTCACATACTATTAGCCAAAATGGTTGGACAATGACCTTTAATGTGCCTTTGAGCTTGGAAATCCTATGGTCCAATGAAACACTGATTTTTTTTTTTTTGGTCAGTAACTCACTTTTATTTGTCTCCTTTATTTTTGTCTTAACATATTTTTAAAAGGACAGTCTGTCTGAAGTATATAAATAAAAATATTACCTACTTTGGGCACCTAGGTGGTTCAGTTAACTCTTTGACTCTTGATTTCGGCTCAGGTCATGATCCCGCAGTCCATAAGATTGAGCCTTTTGTTGGGCTCTGGGCTGACAGCATGGAGCCTGCTTGGGATTCTGTCTTTCACTCTCCAAACCTCCTCAACTCATGCTCATGCTCTCTTTCTCTCTACTTCAAAATAAATACATTTTTAAAAAATTACCTACTCAATAAGATTAATAACCAATTCTTCATCATTAAGACCAGACATAATATATTTTAAAAGTGCTAAAAGTAAAAAGAAAAAAAGTCTTAATCGAGTATTCTATATTTAGCAAAACTATCCTTCAAAAAATGGTGGAATAAAGCCATTCCCAGATAAAGAAAACTTGTGGGAGTTTGCAGCTGGTAGACTTGCCCTATAAGAAATGCTAAAGAGAATCTTTCAGTCTAAAATGAAAGCATACTAGAATATAACTAGAGAATAACAGTAAAGGTAAATACACAGTTGATCACAATTTTTAAAATAATGGGAAAAATTATCTGAACATAGCTTTCCTTTAAACTATAGATTGTTAACCTGTCACTTCAATTTTGACAAAATTTTAATGGTAAATTTTATAATTTTTAAAGAAAAAATTTACTACATTTAAAATAATTCCTGGGGTGCAGGGGTGGCTCAGTTGGTTAAGCGCCCAACTTTGGCTCAGGTCATGATCTCTTGGTCTGTGAGTTTGAGTCCCATGTTGGGCTCTGTGCTGACAACTCAGAGTCTGGAGTCTGCTTCAGATTCTATGTATGTCTCTCTCTCTCCTCCTCCCTTGCTTACATTGTGTCCCTCTCTCTCTCAAAAAGGATTTTAATATTTTAGAAACAAAATTTCTAGGGAAGCATTGTATCAGATATAAAAGTCGTATTTTTTCACATTAATTACTAAATTACTAAATTTAATATTAAATTACTAAATAATTCTATTTAGAATTTATAGATAAATGGATTTTGAATCTGTGTTTCTTTAAAGGTTTAGCTTTCTGTTGCTGTGCCCTCGTTACTGTTACTCATCCTTAAACAAAAGCAAAAGCCATCAACCAAAACCCTAGGCCTAGCGATTATGGACAGAAAGTCTCAGGACTTACAGTTATTCTTACTTTCACTGAACCCTTAAGAATAGATAGAATGGCTAATTTGCTCAGTGGTGATAGCCTCTGTCATGTGTGTCATGTTATATGAACAGTGAATACACGACAAAATTTCAATACATCACTGTCAGTCTACAAATTTTTCCTATCAGTATACATAAACATATCAGTATACATGTTCCAAGAACTAGGCTCAATATTGTGATGAATACAATGAGGCATAAGGCCAAGATCCAACTTTTAAGAAACATACTTTAAGGAGAATCTATAGTCAGCAATAAAAACATATGTAAACTCTAAATATTCTACAATACAATACTAAAATTCTCATATCCATAGTGTGTGTAAAATAAGAGTAATTTTCCATATGTATCTATCTATCTATCTATCTATCTATCTATCTATATTTTTTTTTTTGAGTCCAAATCTCTTGAGTCCCAATCTTGTTCCCAATATTTATTAGTTGTGTGATTCTGGCATTTAATTTCTATGTGATATTTTCCTTGTTTTAAATGGAACCAGGAGTATCTTCCTTATAGAATTGTTGTAAAGTATGTGTATTAGTCAGGCTCTGCTGAAATAATTCTGCATAAAAAACAACTTTCAAACCCCAGTGGTTTATAGAACAAATACTTCTTTCCTATTCATGTTTTGTGGGTAGACTGTAGCTCAACCAAGCTGGATTGGCTTGGGTTCAGATTTGCTTTATATGTCTCTCATTCTGTATCCAGGCTGAAGGAGTCTGTTCATCTTATCTTGATGACAGTACTATAAAAGGGTAATGCCCTTTGAAACCCCCACTTAGAACTGGTGCACATTAGATCAGTTGAAGCAAGTTACATGGCTACACCCAAACCTAATAGGGTAGGGAAGTATATATATTCCCTGGGAAACCACACCAAGGCTTGAGAGAGAATGACATTGTATGAACAAAGAATATACTCTGTCAGAGTATGTAAAGTGTTTTTCGCAGAGTTGGGCATTCTCTCCCTCAAGTATTTCCTATTATTGTTGTTATCAGGACTCTCTGTCCATCATCATTTACTCTGTCACCTGCCTATTTGCACATCTCCACATACCATTTCTAAAATTAACTAATATAAAGCAGGGATGGGCCACATAGTGATTATTTGTTTGGGTATGTTTCTCCAAGGCAGTGTAGGGTCCTCAGGGAGTTTCCCTTTCTATATATGTTACAGCATTTTATAGTGTTCTTCTCCAGTGTTTCCTCTATTTAGATTCCTTGGGTCCTTGAGGTTGAAAAATATATCTCTTTTGTCTTCCTCTGTATCAACATTGTCCCATAGAAGAATCATGTTAGTTAAATATGTAATGATGTAACATTTTCTAGTAGTAACATTAACAAATATTTAATAACAATGTCCAAAATACCATTTTAATGTATAATCAATATAAAAATTATTGAGAAATTTATTACAAGATATGGTACATTTTTATTAATATTAAATCTTCAAAATCCAGCATGTATTTTGCATTATAGCACATCTTAATTAAAATTATTTATATTTCAAGTTCTCAATAGCTACCTACAGTCACTGGCTACCATGTTGTTGAGGAGTACAGGCCTACATCATACCTTTCCTTTATCATTTATTATTGTGTGACTGAGTTTCTTTTTTCTATTAGAATCAATGGCTTTACTTTTGTCTCTTCTCTGATGTTTGTTTGGATGCTGATCTTAATTCAGATATGACCAGGCATTAAGTAATAAGCAAATACACACAGCATTGAGAGTAAGAGTTAAAGGAATGAAAACACTGAGATATAGATTAAATATTTTACACACTAAACCTCAAGTCTTATCTGCAGATGTGTAATCCTATCTTAAGTTTCCCCAGATCATCTTAGATACCATTTAGAGAATAGAGCATCTTCAAATATAACACATACTCAAATGATTTTCTTAAGTCATTAATTTGACCAACCTATGAAGCCAAAAGTTCTCTCTATTACAAGGTAGCTGAGGTTTACTGAAGCAATTCAACACAACTTATTTTTTATAGATACTACTTAACAGAAATGACTGCAGGGATGTTATGTGCCTATAAATAAATCCATAAGAAGCAACAGTGCATGTAAGGCAGTAAGTTCTGTGAAGAATCAGTGCAGTAGCTAGTGAGAATAGATACACAAAAAGGAAGGAAGCTCATGATCTATAGGTTAGGATGTATTAAGTATCAAAGATAAATGGTTGTCTATCACTATTTGGTTACTGATGATCATGATTCTAAAGTCTTTCATTTTCCAGTAAACTACCTATAGATGTTTTGTGAAAGGCAGGTTAATTATTGTGTGATGAATGTTATGGGACATAGTGAAATATAATGAAAATATAATTTGTATACTTCCTATGTCTGTTTTCTAAGTTTGAAATTTGATATAAATTTATCTCATGGGGAACACACAAGAATATAATACTAAATATTTGGGGGTAATGTTAAGACTTCAAAACAAACACATAAATCTGCTCATAAACTGAAAGAAGATCCCAATTTTAGGATATGTATGAGCATAAAATGTAGACACACAGTTTCCTGTAGATACATGTGAAGTCCATCCCTGTGGAGAGAGCGTGGCAGGGCACAATGGCTTTGTAAAGGCACCCTGAGCCTCAGAACTGGTTCTTCCACTTAGTAGGTCCATGCACAGGCAAGGTAGGCTCTCTAAGACAGTTGTTTTTTTTTTTTTAATTTAAAAATTTTGTTTAGTAATAGTAAGTCCCTCATTGGCATGTTTAGTCTTTTATATACTTTGCGTTCAATATATATTAACTGTTGCTCTTGGTGATTGTAAGAAAAGTAAGATCTTTGGCTATTTTTGAAAAGTTGGTAAAACTCCTCTATTACCATAAAAAAGAGAATACAAGTATACAGTGGACAAGATGCCTGAACATAGAGCTTTCTTCATACCTTATTCTCCTTTGGTTTCTAATACCTCTTCTTAAACTGACAGACCCATGGAGAAATTAGGACTCACTTGGCATATTTCAATTACCTCTTTAAACATGTTGAGATTGAGCAATATTATTTATTGTCTATATTTTGCTTTAAAAGTCAGAAGAAGCAGGTAAAGAAAAATGGTTGTGAAAATTGAGTCATCCCTCATTTGTGTTCTTATTTGTAAGAGAGTGCCCCTCTCTACAGGAGCAACTTCTGACTTCTACATCTTAGAACTGTTTCTCAGTTATACTGGAGCCATTACCTTGTTGGAATCACGTGAAGTTGTGTTTAAAGATACAGATAATAATTGTATCAGCTGATACATCTCAAATACATCTCAAATCATAAGGGGCCAAGAAAGTTGGTCTTATAAGGTAATTAACTGCTTTGTCCTCCATGAATTGGACTAATAATCCAGTTTTCAACATATCCAGTCTAGTTGATTGTTTCTATTTGCAGCCTGATACTTTGTTCTTAGGCTGCTATGTAGTAAAGGATAATTAAAGACATTTACACTTATCTTGCCAGCAAGAACATTGCTCTTGCTGTTAAGGAAAAATTCTGATCTGATGTGATTTATATTTGCATAATATCCTGTTACAATATCAAAAAGAGAAAAAGAAAACCACTTTGCTGAAAAACAAAGGAAGGTATTGAAATTGAGGTTTATAGAAGGGAAAGTAAGGTCATGAATAATCATTGTCAAAGTAAACAGCTTATTTTTATCAGTTTGCTCCAAGAAAATTAAGTCTATTTTCTCTTGGAAGTGGTTAACACATAATGGAAGCAACTCTGTCAAATTGGTGCTGTATGACATTAATCAGACACCCAGCTGGCTTCTTAACTTTGTGTTCCACTTTTCACCTAGTTGGATGTAATGCCAAGAAGAAACAGCATTTTAAAATTCAATTTTGCTTTCTCTGCCTCCCGTGAATCAAAAGTCAACCAAAACAAGTCATACAAAATGCTGTTTTCACAAAAGAAAGGA
The DNA here is from genome assembly GCF_006229205.1 of Suricata suricatta. Classification (NCBI taxonomy): domain Eukaryota; kingdom Metazoa; phylum Chordata; class Mammalia; order Carnivora; family Herpestidae; genus Suricata; species Suricata suricatta. Next base: position 34,931,240 of record NC_043700.1, on the reverse strand, counting down.
AAGCTTCCACAAAAAAAAGTGAAATTAATACTCAACATTTATTCAAATTGCAAAGTTTGAAGACCTTTATGTCCTATTTAAAATCATGTTAACAAACTTCATGACTCAATTATTATCATTTGGTTAATTTTAACCAGCTTCAGCCTTACAACTAAAGAAGTATTTCTTGAGTCACACCATTTTGTTTCCATTTTAAACATTTAGATGTGGTCTGAAAAGCTATAGGGTGACCAACAATCCTAGTTTGCCCAGGACTGAGGCTTTTTTTGGAAGTGAAGAATGAAACCAGGGTAAACCAGAATGGTTATTATTCTATAGCATAAAATTCAAAGAAATATCTTAGGATAGGTCAGTATTGAAAGTGAAAATCGTCTGCACAGTGAAGAAAGCCTGATGCAGTTACACCTTACTAAATACCTTCTATGAGTCAGCTATTGGGCTGGACACCAGAGATGCAGACTCAGTTTTTATTATACATATATATATAAAATATGAGAGAAATCAGCAAACAGAGAATTCAGAGTAGAGATATGTACAAGGAAAGAGAGGAGTATAGTGATAACATAACTTGTCCATTTCCCATGTCTAGGTTCTAAGTTTGAATTTTTATATTTATGCCTATTAAAATTAAGTTTCACATATTTTAAATATACAGGTAAGTTTAAATTCCAGCAACTTTTAAAAAATGTCCTGCTTTTGTAATCAATAAACTCACCCACTAAATCACATAAAAAATAAATAGTCCCTGAAATAAATCAACTTTGGGGTCAGCATATAATTGATTTTATTATACAAACAACCTAAAAGTTTATGGATTTTAGCATTTTGACCAACATCTCGTACCGATAAAGGGTCAACTCACCAAATTCTATGTCAGTTTTAAGTGGGTAGCAACCTAACAAAAGAGATTCAAAATATATGAAACAAAACCTGATAGAATTGAAAAGAAAAAGAGACAAATTCACAATATAGTTAGAGAATTCAACATTCTTCTTAATAACTGATGCAGTGGGAAGACAACAACAAAAAATCAGTAAGAATAAATAGAGAAGACTCAAACAGCACTGTAAACCAGCATGAACTAAATGACATTGAAAAACCAGTCTGTATCCACCCAACAGAAGCAGAATACACATTCTTTAGAAATGCACATGGAATATTCACTAAGGTAGTTAATGTTTTAGGCTTTAAAACTATCTTTAATACATTTTTAAGAATTCGAATTATACAAACTATGCTTTCTGACACCACAGATAGAAATCAATAACAGAAAGATATCTGGAAAATCTCATTTGAAAATAAAACAATACACTCCTAAATAACATGTGTCAGAGAGGAACTCATAAGCAATATTGTAAAATGTTTCGAATGGTATAAATATCTGTGGGAGACAGATAAAGCAATAGTTAGAGGGAAATGTGTATGTTTAGCTGGTTTTATCAGAAGAGAAGGAACAGGTCAAATCAATGATCAAAACCCCTACGAAACAAAACAGAGACAGTGTGGGAAGGTGGTAGAGAATTAAAATGCAAAGTGAACAGGAGAAAGGAAATTATAGAGCAAAAATTATTAAAATTGAAAAGAGAAAAACAGTAGAGGGAATCAATGAACCAAAAGCAAATACTTTGAAAGAGCAGTGCAGTTGATAAAGCTTTAGCTAAATAGATCAAAAGAAAAGGAGGAAAGACACAAATTGCCAAAATAAGAAATAAAAGAAGGAATATTACTATAAATTCTACAGATGTTAAAAAAATATTATGGGAATATGATGAACAAATATTGCCAACAAAATTTTTGACACTTAAATCAATGAAAAAATCCTTTGAATTCCTACCAAAGCTCACTAGAGAAGAAATAGATAAATGGAAAATCTCATATTTATTAAAGAAATTGAATTTGTAGTTAAATAGTTTTTAACAAAGAAAACTACAGGCCTAGGTGGCTCAATGGGCAACTTTTATAAAACATTTATGGATGAAATAATACCAATTCTACAGAAATTCTTCCAGAAAAATAGAAGAGGAGAAGCATTTCCCAACTTATTTATGAAGCCAACATTCATTATTTATGAAGCCTGGTACCAACATGAGACAAAGATATTCAAGAAAAGAGGGGTGCCTTTTTGGCTCAGTTGGTTGAGCCTCCGACTTCGGCCTGGGTCATGATCTCATGTTTGCTGAGTTCCAGACCTGTGTCAGCCTCTGTGCTGACAGCTCAGAACCAGGAGCCTGTTTCAGATTCTGTGTCTCCCTCTCTCTCTCTCTGCCTTTCCTCCACTCTTGCTCTCTCTCTCTCTCTCTCTCTCTCTCTCTCTCTCTTTTTCTCTCTTTCTCAAAAATAAACATTAAAAAATTTTTGAAAAGGATATTCAAAAAACCTATAGACCTGTACTATATAATACAGTGGCCAGTGGCAAGTGTAAAGTAATCATCAGATTTCAAACACTTAGTGTGAAAAACACATGGTTATTTTCATGTTGATTAGATTATAAACTGATACTATATAAATTAAAAATATGTTTAAAAATAATTTTGCTCATTTTTTGATACAGCTACAAAAATTTTAAATTCCATATGTGTTTTTAACTATATATCTTCATGCTTATAAGGAGCCTCATGAAAAGTCTACAAGTATATTTCATATTTAATGGTTAAAGACTGGATGTTTAGTCTTGAGATCAGAAATGAGGTAAGAGTGTTCAATCTCACTATCTTTTTCAACTTGTAATAGAAGACCTAGCCTATAATAATAAATATAAAATTTTAAAAATAAAGCAGAAAAAGAGAAAAAGAAAAGAAAGGAAAGAAAAAGAAAAGATAGCTCTATAAAGTGGAGAAGTAAAAGTGTCTTTATTCATAGATGGCATAATTATCTCTGTATGAGTTACAATGACAAAGATGTACAATTTAAACTGTTAGAACTAATAACTGAGTTTAGTAAGATTTTAAGATATGTGGACAATGTACACAAATCAGTTGTATTTCTATACATTAGCAATAAACAATTAGAAATTAAAAATGTAATAGGGCCATTTACAATTGCACAAAAATATGAGATAGTTAAGGACAAATGCAACAAAATATATACTGGATTTGGGAGATAAAAACTGAACAGCACTGAGGAGAAAAATAATTATTTTTTAAAAAAACAACTAAATTAATGGGGAGTTGTACTCTGCTAATAGGTTGAAAGACTCAATATTGCTAATGTGTTAATTCTCTCCTAACTTATTTATAGATTCAGTGTGATCCCAAAGTTACAGCAGACTTTCATTTTGTAGGAATTAAAAAGCCGATTCTAAAACTTACATGGAGAACCCTCAGAACCAGAATGAGAGAATGATGATATAGGACTCACACCACCTGACTTATTTTAAAACTACAATTATCAAGACAATATGTTATAGTCAAAAGTATAGACACAAAGGTCAATAGAACAGAAATAAATATATTTGATAGAGATTTTAAAAATACCCATAATGTATTCAAAAAATTTAAAGGCCAATGCACTGAGATCTCATCCCATCTAAAGTTACTTTAGAATAATTATCCAAGAGGGGCACCTGGGTGGCTCAGTTGGTTAAGATCCAACTCTTGATTTTGGCTCAGGTCATAATCTAACGGTTCATGAGTTTGAGCCCTGCTTTAGGCTCTGTGCTCAGAGCCTGCTGGAGATTCTCTCTCTCCTCTCTGCCCCCTTCCCTGCTCGTGCTTTCTCTCTCAAAATAAGAGAGAGAATATTAGTATATTCTAATAATATTTAAAAAAGAATAATTAAGATTTTTTCTTTAAACTTTAATGTAGGGACTTATTATAAGTAACATTTATGCTTACTATGTGCCTGGCACTCATATACAATTTATGTATAGTAACGTTTATTTTTAACATCAACTGTATTGCACGAATTACTGTAATTATACCCATTTTACATCTGGAGAATCTGAGTCAGAAAAGATTCAGAAACTTCTCCAAAGACACAGAACTATTGTCCTGAGGTAGATCCTGGATTCAGACTTGGGAAGCCCTGGCTTCGTAATCAGTTCATTGTGACTGACTGTTACCTGCCTGCTTATAAAACAGCAATAATCACCATCCTTCCTCCCTATCGACTACACAGAGATTACTGGATGTGTGGATACATGGGCTAAGAGAGGCTGGCTTTGGACGTTGTGCAAAGCCTTCAGTGTGAGCATTTCCTTGTTGTTCAAAGTCAGCTTCTAAAGTGCCCTTTACCTCCATTCAGAAAATGTACAAGCAGCACTAGCAATCCCATTAATACTCTTCAGAATTTTAGAAGAATCACACAGTAACTGGTTTCATGCAAAAAATTTGTGGTTTCCCCCCTAATTTCTCCAAATTCCCAACTGCCTTGTTAATGTCGTTATGCTCAAAAATATAATTTGTATTCTCTTTTCCATTGAAAGAAATATGGTCAATTGCTTAATAGGTCATGATCCCTATAGAAGGCTGTTTCTCATGGGACCTTAAGTCACCTCATGGAGGGACTCTAATTGGCTCAGAAGCCTTGCATTGGGCATCTTCCTCTTCTACCCCATTCAAAGTTTTCTCCCTCAGGTGAAATCCAACTACAATTTTCAGTTTTCATGATCACTCTTGAGCTGTTTTAGAAAGTGTTTTCATTAAATACTCTGGCTTCAATTATCAAATTAATACTGATAATGTTTCCTCTATTATCTGACCTCTCACCTATTATGCAAGCTGAAATTTTGTCTTCTATGCAGCTCAAAAGACATATACTGTAAGATATCTGCCCATCCATCCAATTAAATAAGGTATTCTATTTGAAACAAAACAGTCCTCTTATGTCTTTCTTTCCAAATGTCTGTCAAAGGCAAAAATCTGAAATCGATATGGCTTCTCTCCCTTTGTATCACTTACATATTTCATCACTTAAGCTTATTTTTTTCTCACTTTCTAAATGGACATCTCTTTATATTCATCAACTGCCAGGCAATCTAATACATTCAAGTTTAGATTAAACTTTTTATATTGAGTTTTGTCCCTTGCAACTGAAAGAGTCTGTTTACTACACAACATCAATGTACTCATTATTTTTACTTTATTACTGCAAGGCTATGTGTGAAATCCCAGGATGAAGATGAATCTGTGTCATCTTGAAATTTATAGCCCATTTTGAAGAAGACTTTATTGTATAAGAGACTATTATTGTATAATAAGACATGTATGTTTATGTTTGAAAAATGTTTCAAGAGAAGCAAACAGAGCTAAAAAAATTTTTTTTAAAAACACTGAAAATGGAGTGATTCCTTCTGACTAGGTAGCTTGGGAAGGCTTCTGGGTATACGTGCCCAGACTGGATCTGAAAGATGAGTAAGTCATCAATACTCTTTAGTTTGATCTCCAGGTATATTGTATTATTATATTCTTTGATCAAGTTACTTTGTGAAATCCTTTTCAAGCCTATTTGTTACTCTGAAATTCTTTATAAGATCTCAGTTTACAGGTAGCTTTGTTTTATTCCTACTTGGCTTGATGCGGGCTTTCATGAGTTTTAGTTACTTTGTGTGTACATACCACTCCTCCTAGTTAGACCTGCTGAAGGCAAAGATCATGTTGTCATCTCTTTAATTTCTAGCATAGCGCATAACTCATCACTGGGCACAAAGTGTTTAGAAAACCAGGAATGCAGATGCCACATTTTTGACAGTTTGATTGAGTGTCTATATATAGTAGATTCATTTGATTACTGGGTGATCTTGAAGGCTTCCTATTATTTTCAAGGAAGAACATCTAGGAGCTGGTAGAATTCCTTTATCTTCTATGAAATTATTTCAAGTATGCAAAAAAGTAGATTAAATTGTGTTTGACTCACAGGTCTAAATTGAGATTATTTTTTTTTACCTGTTTCCACCTCTAAGTTTTTAACTGGAATCTTAGGATTAAGGCCTATAAATAACTTAGTTTTTGGGAAATAAAATATTTGTAAAGAAGATGATGAAAAGGGACAGAAAGAAAAATAAAAGCTATTCAAAAGCTATTCAGTTGAGATGATTAGACTGAGGTAGCAAGTGAACTAAAATAGCAGGAAAAACAGATGAGGACATAGAGAATTATTTTGTTGTGGAATAGAGAGATACCAAAGTCATTAAAACACAAGAGTGTGACATCAAAGACTTAGGAGGTTGTTATTACTAAGAGCTTAGAACTGGTTTGCCATGGAAGACGTAATTGAAGGTCATATCCTTGACATTAAATGTGTGGAAAACAGCTCTTTCCATGGAAACGATAACACCAAAGGATATGGCCATAACGTGAGGCCAATCAATGTGTAACAGTAATTTCATAAATAGGATTATTGAGTGAAGACAAAATAGGGTTACAGAAAAATTGTATCTTAGCACAAAGAATATAGAACCATCCATCAGTGAAGAAAGGAAAAAGAAACAGACAAATATCCTATGGTTTAGATTAGAGCAGATCCAGGTTTGGGTTGAACTAATGGTTATACAATTTAAAAGGCTACTCTTTGAAACAACAGTATGAATGAAAAATGGGGCAGAAGTGAATATTTATTTAAAGTGAAAAGAAATCATCACAAATGACATGTTTACATAATGTCCCAAATACTATATAATCCAGTTTAGCACATCTCTATAATTACTTTTTCTGCATTTTTTGCTGCATATTATTTGATGACCTTTTTACATGACAAACATTTTTTAACTATATCATTCTCTACAAAGAAACTAGAATTAATTGATTTTTCCTCTAGCATCATTAACCGAAACATATTTGTTATTGGTAATTTAGAAAGGTCTCTCTGCTTCCTAACGCAGTGTTGGTAATGTCATATATATTAGGATTATTCTCAAATTTAAGAATCCTTTCCTAAGTTTCTTCCATACATGAGCCATTACAAATGTGGATGCTGTTTGTAGTTATGCTACAGATTAAGCCCTACAAACAAGAATTTAGATAAGTTCTGTTATGTAAAGTTTCCATCAAAAGGCAAAAAATGCATGATACTTTTATAATCATATATACTGCTATAAACATATTTTTGACATGAGACAACTCTTCTCACTAGATGTTGTAAAACAGAATCCTCTGCTTATAATTTTATATAGTAAATGATTAGAAAAAATTCCCACAAGGTACTTTAGAGTTCATTTATTTCACACTTTTTTTTTCTTTCACTATCCACATAGCCCCCATGGTGGGCACTTCCATATTATGATACCAACATCCTTATCATGATACATACGATGACCAGGGATGACTAACAATAACTTAACAATAACTTCTCAGAAGTGACTGGGAACCAGAAAATATGTTCCATAAACCCAAACTAAATTCAATTGTGATTAGCCAGATTGCCAAAATGCCACAACCACTTCAATGAAACTCAACAGACACAAGTCAAGGTGCAGAGTAGGTCAATCTTAATATATTACAGCTACACTTCAAGTTTTACAAAAACATATGACCATGTGATACCTTCCAGGGTCAAGCAAGCAAGGGTTCCTGAAGTTTAATGCTAAGTATTTCCCTATTTAGAAAATGACACTATAAAGCTGTGTGCGTGTGTGTGTGAAATGTCTATAAAGTTTGTAGAAAAATCTGTATTTTTAAAATTGCACACTTTAATTTATGAACATTAAAATGTATGTATTAATCTCCTAGGGAGGCCATAACAACAATGCTATATACTGGATGCCTTAAACAGCAAAAATTAATTTTTTCACAGTTCTGGAGGCTGGAAGTCCAAAATCAGGATGCTGACAGGGTTAGTTTCTCCTAAGGCCTCTCTCCTCAGCTTGCAGATGGTCACCTTGTTGCTGTGTTATCACATGGCCTCTTCTAAATCTGTTTTTAGGCTTATTTATTTTTGAAGGAGAGAGAGATAGAATGTGAGCAGGGGAGAGGCAGAAGAGAGAGAGACACAGAATCTGAAGCAGGCTCCAGGCTCTGAGCTGTCAGCACAGAGCACGATGTGGGACTCAAACTCATGAGCTGTGAGATTATGACCTCAGCTGAAGTCAGACACTTACCGGACTGAACCACCCCGGTGCCCCTCACATGGCCCTTTCCAAGGGGTCATCCCAGTCCTGCGGGAGTAGCGTCCCCCCCTTATGAGTTCATTTAACCTTCATTGTTTCCATAAAGTCCCTATTTCCAAATGCATTTTCATGGGTGTTAGAGTTCAAGATATGAATTTCTGAGGAACAAAATTCAGTCCATAACAGTGCAGAAGGCATATGTGTACCGTTTAATGAACAATATATAGTAATATGTAGGTAAGTAATAAAGCGATCTTACCTGTAATCACCACATCAAAAAATAGAGCATCACTAGCAAACACTTTCTCACACATAGCCCTTGAGTTCTTCCTTGATTCTAATGCCCTTCCTTCATGCCAGCAGTAATAACTTTGGTGATAGTTATTCAATTTTTTATAGTTTTACCACCTATGTATGAAGCTTTCTATAATACATGTATAGTTTGAAATTTGCATAAAGGAGTTGCATTTTAATGCATTATTTTGGGTCTTGCTATTTCTACATATTTTCTTTCTGAGATTTATTGTAATTCATTTAATTTGCTTATTTTTCTTAAAGGGCAAGATATTAAATATTTAGGCTTGAGAGCCACAGGGCCTTTCTCACAGCTGCCTTATCAGTTCTGCCATTGTGTTGTGAAAACAACACAGACAACATATAAATGAATGGACATGGTTGTGTTCTAATAAATACTTAAAAAGTTTGACAGCAAGCAAGCAGGCCATAGTTTGCTGACCTCTGATCTAGGCCTGATGTTAGTTAGTTATACCCCCTTTCCATTTTCCATGATCAACTTCAGAAAAGTTAATATTAATAATATTTGAAAATAACTTTTAATTGGTTGATTCTCTAGGCATAGATTTTTTTTCAGGTTGGCAGCATAGTTGACCCTGAACAATGTGGGGGTTGGGGCACTGACCTTTGCATAATCAAAACTCCACATGTCACTTTTGAGTCCCTCCAAGTTTAACTACTAATAGCCTACTGTTGACCAGAAGCCATTCAATAACATAAGCAGTTGACTTACACATATTTTGTATGTTATATGTATTATATACTGTACCCTTATAATAAAGTAAGATATAAGAAAATGTTATTAAGAAAATCATAAGAGAAAATACATCTACAGTATTCTGCTATATTTATAGGAAAAAATCCACATAGATCCACACAGTTCAAACTCATGTTCTTCAAAAGCCAACTGTACTTTTCTTTTAACAAATTAAAGATATCATTTTAGGGGCACCTGGGTGGCTCAGTCAAGTGACTAACTCTTGATTTCAGCTCAAGTCATTATCCTCCCAGGGTCATAAGATTATTGAGTCCCTCTGAGTGTGAAGCCTGCTTAAGATTTTTTTCCCTCCCTTTCCTTACCCCCTTCCCCACTCGTGCTCTCTCTCTCAAAAAAAGATCTCATTTTATTTTGTTATCTCTTGACTTACATTGCTGCTGTTGAGAAGACAGTGATAAATCTACCTGTGTTGTGCCTTTAAAAATGATCTCTCACTTCTTTGGCTGTGCTTAAGAGTTTCTTTTTGTTTTTAGATTTCTTTACACTTATTATAATGTCTTTAGATATAATTTTTAAAAAAATTACTTGCTGGAGATTCATTGATATTTTTGAATGTCTTTTATTATGTACAAAAAATTCACCATTATCGTTTTTACACATAGCCTTTCTCTGTTCTCTCCTTTACTAAGGGAACTCCAATTAAGCATTTATTACATTTTCTCATTTTATCTTTCAGATCTCTTGACTTCTATGTGTCCATCATTTCATTTCCTTACTCTGCTTTCTATACAATTTCCTCTGACTTATTTTCCATGACACTTATTTCTCTTCAGCATGTTCTATTTGCTTATAAATCCATCTCCTAAGTTTTTGTATTTCAAATTGTAATCCAATAATTTCCAGAATTTCTATTTGGCATTTTTAAAAATATGCTTTATTATTTTTTATAGCTTCCTCTTGTAGGAAGATCCTGCAAGTTCTTTTTTTTTTTTTTGCATAGTATAATCTATTTTTATAATCTATATGTTGTGTTTGATATTTTTACTATAAGAAGTGTTTATAGATCTGCTTCAGGGAACTATTAGCTCCAATCACTCTAAATTAAATTCAAGATCTAAAAGTTTTTTTTGTGTGTATGTTTGTTTTTGTTTGTCACATATCACTCAGGTGATATGAATTTGGTTTCAAATATGATAAAGGGTCGGCTTTTGTTTACAGCTTCTGCAGGACAGGATTTCCTCTCTGTCCTGTTACTGAGGATGAAGACTTTTCTAGAAGTCCCATGGAATTTGTCAGCAGAGGTGACATTCTTCATTTGAGAGGAAGGTTCATTGCAGATCCATCTTAATATAGTCAGACTCTCTGACTGTGGCGTTTCTGGGCTTTGGTTGTCTTCCTCATGGATTATAAGAGTTCCTAGTAAAAAGTTCAAAAAGAAAAAAAAATAGAAAGAGAAAAGAATTTCTAGTAGAAATTTCAGTGTTCTTGGGTAGACAAATGCTTTCACAGGAGAAAAAAATGGCTTCTGTCCTCTTCTCCAGATTCCTTCTTACTGTCTGATTTTATCCTGATAATCCTTGTGCATGTCACATCTTAAATAAGTTGAAGAGTGAAAGAAATCTTTTTAATCTGTCATTTAGTTGCTCTCAGAAGGCAAATTAGTCCAGATAACCTAGACTGCATTACTAGTTAAAAAAAAAAAAAAAAAAAGAGCTTGAAAAATCTTCAGTACATCTTCTAGTACTTTCCCTTTTACTTTGTATTTAGGAGTTTGGGTAGAAATGAGCCTTGACTCTTTTCCCCTGTGCTCAATTAGTAACCTATCGTGAGCTGAAATCACGAATGCTTAAATTGGAAACCTATCTATTAGGGACTCGGATTCCACTTTCAAAGCTCAGTACCTGAAACTAAAACACAGGAGGAGTGTATATTGCTTGTGTTTCTATTTTAGACCTGTAGCACTGAGCTGGAGCTAATGATAATAGTGATAGTAGTAAACACTTCCAAGTGTCTGCAGCCTGCATGAGTAAACTTGAGCAACTGCATTTGTCCTCCTGAAACCCTGCCTCTTGTATTATGTTCAACACCAGTTGCCTGACGAAGCAGCTCTTCTCTGTGTCCCCTATCAAATGGCACCTACTACTGAGGTCTGATTCCACATTCTAAGAGTTAAGCTCATGCTGTTATGTTCCTCTAAATTCTAAGAGCAACTGATAGCTAGCTGCCTTATTTCCTTGGCACCAAGAAAACAAACAAACAAGCATAGAGCTCAGGCTGTTTTCACTAGCTTACACAGTAAGATTAAATTTTTATTGTATAAATTACAGTAATTCAAGTGCCCTACCTTTTGGCATAGAAACCCACTGCTCAAGTTATATCCCAGAGGGGTGTGTGTGTGTGTGTGTGTGTTGGAGAACAGGGCCTTGGGTCTTCTCCGTGTGGCTTCTTATCAAGCCGCCATGGCATTGCCTTGCGTCAGTGTCCTGGCCTGCATTAGATGATGACTCCAGCAGGTCCCATCAGCCTTTGCTGATATCTACCACTGTTATAGTCTCTCTGGTCTCACGTGATGAGACTCTTCTGATCCTGAGGTTCTAGACTATGAAACCAGACAACGAAGTTCCAGTCTATTTTGCTCCATCCCAGACATGCAAGAAACCCTTAAAATAACTTCTCATCTCATAAGTAAGATAAGGTTGTAAGTTCTGACAAGACATGATGGAAATTTCCGGTATATAAGAAAAAAAAGTATAACCAAGAAACCTAAAAACGCTTTTAGGAATGGCTACTCTCTGAGATCACAGGTTTGGACTCATTCGTGCGGACTCTTGCATCATTGCAGCCTTCGGTCTCTGTGTATCTGGTCAGTCTGCTCGCACTCTCTATCGGCCCCACAGTCTTTCTACATTTTTTCGAGTCAATGCTTCTCTCCTAGTCATTGTTTTCCTGCTGGGTTTTACCCCTTCCACACTGACTCTCACATTAACAGGATTTCCTTTACATCCCAGACGGACAATTTAATCAGAAGAAGCCAGTTAATCATTAGTGTGCTCTGAATTATTTCTAATAAGCACGAGTAGCACATTCCCAGCTGAATGCCATGAATCTAGGTAAGTACTCATTTACGGGTACTTTATGGTGGGGCAAGCAGTTCGGGGCGAAGCTTTCACCCGCACGTCCTTCCTGAAATCTCTGAGTCGTTTCTAGATCTCCCACAAGGAACTCCTCCTTGAACTCCTATATCTCCACAAGGATGAGAAATAAGTTGCATTCTATGTCTACACTTGAAAATGAAACATTTCTTCTATGGAACTTGTTTAAAGATTATAGAGTGCAACTGTAGGGAAAGAAAACTTTTCCTCTACCCTCTCATGTTGAAGAACTAGGGCCTGTTAATTAAACTGACAAAAGACAGATTTATAGGAGGAAAAGTTAACTTTTTATGCATATAGTGGTGCTCACAGAAAAGAACTGAAAACCCTAAAGTGGTAGTGAAACCTGGGATTTATATCTCATTTTAACATAGGGTAATAAGACATGGAGATATTAAACAAAAGAAAAGGGGAGTCTGGGCTTCTGGAGTGGTGTAAGTTGTGGGAAAGTGACATGAAATGTAAGGCAAATAAGGTATGTACAAATTGATTAGTAAGGCTTTTTCTGCAGTCTCAGGTGATAAGAGTTGTATGGAAATTTCCCTTACAAAGAATATCAAGCCCTGCTTTTAGGCAGAAAGCAGGGGGCAGGGGCCAGAGAGCTCTTCCTGTGTTTCATGTTTCTTAACTGCTTTCAGCTCAAATAATCCTATGCAAGGAATCTTTCAGCAAATCCTTTGGTGAGTGGTATGTTTTGGGGTGGCATATTCTGATCCCCTGCATCACCCAACGATGTGCTTTAAGTCAATATAATAGTTCACCATAGGCACCAAAAAAACCCAAAACTCAAAAACAAAAAAACTACACAAAATAGAAATGATCAAAGATCCATGTGTGATAAGCGAAGTTGTACTAAACACACAGTGAAAAGCTGTGTGTTTAGTACTGGATCACATGTTAAATGTGAAATATATTTCTCAAAAAGTATCTGTTAAAAGGTTTGAGAAAAGTTGTTTTCCTGAGACAACTCATCTAAACGTACAAGCTTAGCCAAAGCAAAGACAACCCTTTCTACTGTTACTTTTCCCTGAAATTTCTCTGCTTGAGCCACAGCTTCTCAGGTGTCTGTCTCTGTCCTTTCTCTGCATCACATTTGCATGACTAAAAATATCCAAATGGTTTTTCCTAAACGAATGGGACTCCCAAAGGAGGGTTAGTCTCAACTTCTAGAGAAAAAAATCATTGTATCCCACTTCTAAATAAGTTCTTTTCCCTCCAGCTTTTACTTATCAACACTTACATACATTTGTGAGCCAAATGTCAGTTAGGGGCCATAAATACATTATTTTACCCTCTTATCTACTATATTTTCATAGATTCATATCTTGATCTCTAACTAATATAAACATCTCGAGAATAGATATCCTATTTACGTTTATTTGAATTTTCCATTAAAAAGGTACCTAACAAGTATAATTTATAAAGGCCATAACATGGTGAGTGGAATCTAACAACTGAAATGCAGATTAGCATCACTGAGAAGTTCACGAAATGTCTGAGGCAGCAGAGCTACAAAGCTGCAGTGCCAGGAGCCATCGATTAGCCAATCTGTCCTTGTCTGGGTAGTGTTTGGTGCCATCCGGTGGTTGTTGTCTGCTCCATTTTAAATATTGCTGGAGTCCATTCTGGGTCCCTGGGACTGACTGGAGATCAACTTCATAACCATAACAGGAATTGCAGGAATCTCCAGGTCAGCTAGCACACACTTCATTGATAAGAGGAATTGAAAATCTGGAAATGGTCAGACCCAACCTCTGCCTCTTGGCTCACAAACCAGGGTTTTCACCTTTCCTCTACCTGGCCCTCTATTTCCATCCTCACTTCCTTCCTTGCCACCCTCATTGCTATGTTAGAGAAGATGGGGCCGGAGGACCAAAGCTGGTTCCATGAAATTTTAGTTCTTGTTATAAAGGAGTGCCATAGTACCCACTGTCAAATTAAAAACAAAAAGATACAGACTTCGTAAGGAGAAACTTTATTCAGAAAGACTGTTGCAAGGGGGAAAGGATGGGGGAGAAACTACTGCAGAGGACAGGGATTATTGCAATAGGAAGAATGCTGTGGTATAAGATCTACTAGCATCACCAAAAGCAGGCAAAAGAGTTTCTTTTAGAGGGAAGGGTAAACAAGGCTAGAAATGATGGGATGAGAGTGGCATGGTGAGGATCCTTGATCAGCAGATGTTTTACCTTAAGACCAGCCTATTTTCTGTGAGGGGCCCGTAGGAGGGCCTGTACGCAGGCTCAGGCTGAGGGGAACCAAATTTCAGGGGCTCAGAAGAAGAGAATCTAACCAAAATGGTTTACAAGCATTTTGTTCTGATTGATCAGTGGGAACATGCAGTTCAGCTAATCATTCTGAAGGCCAAGAAGAGGAATTTAGAAGATCTGTGCCTGGACTTGTTATACCTAAACAAGGGGGCATCTTACAAATTATTTATCTACAATTATTTGTTGTCATAAATAAGAGAAAAGGCACTAAAAAATTCCCTAAAGTACATTCTGAGGAATTATGTAAATTGCTTAGAAGAATGGTAAACTATGGAATAGGAACATAAGAAAAGCGTTGGCTATGAACATAATTATTTTTAAAAATATGGCACTGAATCATTTATACATTTTATTTAATTAACATGATCTGTGAAGAAAATCTTTGAGAGGGAAGTTTTTGGCACTCTTATACACATGCTACCTGAATTACCAAGCTATGAAGCCAATTTGTCAAAATTTAAGAAAGGCTTTGCATCTAGAATTACAGAAATATTTTTCAATTTTCCTTCTTTATTTTTATCCTGCTTGTCTTTGCTTCCTGTCTTTATTTCTTAGGTTTGCTTGGTAACAAGCAAAACTCTTGAAATTTATTATAAAAATTTTTGCCATAAAAATAGAGAGCTTCATGTTTATTAATAGTGAGATTTTAACTAATGACAGAAATAAGGTCAGTGAGGATCAAAGAGAATAATTTTGAGAGCATGTGGCAGTGCCTGGTTATGAGTCAACCAGTGGCTTGAACAAATTGAGAAAATTAGTAGAAAAAGGAAGCATTGAATTTATGTTAAAATGAGAATTTAAATCTTTAAAAAATTTTTTAATGTTTATTTTTGAGTGAGACAGAGAAACAGACCATGAGCAGGGGAGGGGCAGAGAGAGGAAGAAACAGAATCTGAAGCAGGCTTCAGGCTCTGAGCTATCAGCATGAAAGCCTGATGCAGGGCTTGAACCCATGAACCACAAGATCATGACCTGAATCAAAGGTGGATGCTTAACCAACTGAGCCATCCAGGCACCCCAAGAGAATTTAAATCTTGAATTAATTAAAACAATCTGAGTTAATGGATTCTTTTCTGTCTCCCAAATATTATGTACCTATGGGGGAGAATGGAAAGTCTTTGCTATAAATAAAAAACCTGTGATGATATAAATCAGCAGAATCACATGAGAATGTGCAAGGGAGAATACCAAACAGTTCTCAAGGGACATTTTGTTAAGGAGAGCAAGGGCATGATTTTCATTGCTTATTGGCTAGGCTAAAAAGTTCCTAGTGTAGAATATCAGGAAGAGGGTGAATCTTTGGTTTGATTGATTTCTTAAGGGTAGAATAAAGGCAAGCGGAACAAAATTCCAAGCAAAGAAGAAAGGATTGTTCAAGTCACAATATATACATTGGTTAAAATTGTCAAAGGACAGGAAGTGGTTGTTCAGCCTTTCAGGGATTACACTATATATCACCTTGAAATTTAAGGATCAAAACCAGGGTTCAGATTACATTTCAATATATACATCACCCTTTTATACTTTTCTTCATCAACAAATACAAAGGTAGTTTGAGTTCTTGGTCAGAAGTTCATCCATGATCTAAAGCAATGTAGATGCCTCTCTTGGCTTGGTACTGATGCAACTGAGCATACCTTTACTTTATTCATTACTTCATGTAGCACCTAAATGATAGGATCATAAAATCTGATGATACAGTAAGATGAACTGCCCAAGATCTGGATCATCAATAAAAGAGTCAATGGAATGAAAATATAGAGGGAAAAAATCCCTGACATTAGTGTTGGTAACCAATGCAGGATTCTGCTGAGATGTCAGAATCTTTGAGAAATTTCTAGATGGAGTGCTGATGGGAGGAAATTGAGGTAGTTCATTGAAGGTTGGCTTCCACTAACCTCTCCAAATAAAAACAAAAGCCCACAGGAAACAAGTAGAGCAGCCCTTGAAAAATATCCTTCTTAAACCTCTTGATTTAAAGAGCCCAGGGCCAGCGTTGAGCAGCGGCTATCAGAGCACTGGGGAAAGTGATATTTATTTCCCAGTGCCGAAGAGCAGCACATCAAAACTGTGGTTCACTGAGAAGCAAAGAAACAGAAAAAGAGCAGAGGGTTGGAAGCTTAATCCCGTACATGCAGAGCAGTCTGGGAAACTTTGGTTTTAAATATCAGACACCAACTTGCAATGATCCAAGCAAAACATAAAATCAGTTAAGATATGAGGTCACTGGCCTAATCACTGGGTATGCTGACAAACTGGGATTACAAGACAATCAAGAAACAGGTTGGGGGTGCAATACTAGACACAGTGGTTTGTCCCATGGCTGCCTCCAGCCATGGCAGTAATGCCACTGCCGGTTCACCTCCTTCTCTGGCTTCTGGAAACAGGGGGATGCCGTTTTCTTAACTAGCTAAAAGTGTTTCTCACGGTCCTTGCTTTTCTTGTCTTTGACTAATGATTCCAGAGCCCAGGCAAGTTTTCCTCATTGTCCAAGCTTTGCTAGGGAGAAAAAAAATAATAGCTAAATTGAAGTTAAGTTGTTTTGCTGAACCAACTATTCTTCTAGAAAAACAAGTTTCAGATATATTCTTACTGGACACGTGATCAAACTTAGGCACTCATGAATGGAAAGTTTGTGACATAGAAAGACCAGTGCTGAGAATCAAAGCCAGTAAAACATAACGTTAATCACAATCATTTCTCAAAAAAAAATGTGCAGTAGAAAAGCAAACATAAAAATAACAGTTATTTACATATACCATGTGCCAAATAAATAATAATAATAGTGACTAAGGTTCCACTTTATGTGAAAAAATTAGAAAGTTAGTGGAGGAAGAAAAAGCAAAAACATGTTCATTTCTTTATATAATATAAATTCTTTATGTAACATTTATATAATGAAGTGTCAGGTCTTCTTTCATGATTGATATTGATAATTAGAAATATACTGATTAATATTATATTTGAAAAAAACTTATGAGAGAAGTAGTGAAAAGATAGATCTTTTGGATTTATGGAGAAACAATGATATATAGCTCATCAACTAAGTGGTAGACCACCAAGTATAAGAAGCATAAAAACAAAAAAGTGAGATAGAAACAAAATGAATGAAAATTAATGTTGTGAAAGTAAAAAAAAAAAACCTCATTAAAAATGGACTGACAGCCAGCCTAGCCAATGAGAAACTGTCACGCTCAGCCAATGAGAAACTGCAGCGCTCAGCCAATGAGAAGCCACCTCCACCTTGAACTTTTTGAGACAGTCCCTGCAGCTTCCTCCTTTCCTCCCGCCAAGCAAGACCCTCTTCTCTGTTCTCCAGACCTGCCTATGGTTTGTCATAGTTTGCTTGTCTCAAACTGTAGTTCTCTGCCATTCTTGAATAAACTCATTTTGCTGGTAAATTAGCTGGCTCTTTTGTTTTCTTAAGGTCAACCATGTGAACTATGAATGAATACATTTTTCTGTTCAAAGCCAAACTATTTTAAATTGAAAAAATGTAATGGACATTTGATTGCATTTCTAATACTTATTTACCCTCTCTTTCCTAGCAGAACCCAGTTACATTTAAGATATCCACATTATTTTCTCACTCCTGAGGATAACCTGAGTAATTTAAACTGATAGGTACACAATTGCCTCTAAGTTGTTATTCGTCCACTCATGAATGACCACATGGTCTGAGTTGGGACTATGCCACTGAAGGGAAGAAATAATAGTTGTGCTACAAGTCATCTTAAAACTATAAGAAGAATAAGATTTAGGATGAAGTCGCTGCTAAGGTGGAATAGTGGTAAGATGGAAAGATCATGGGTTCAATAATATAATTGAGCCCTGATTATCCCACCTAGTTTCCCAAATACGTGAGATAATAAAAGTTCATATCTTTGAAGCCAGAGATTCCTATTACTTTGTGCCAAGAACAAAACTCAAACTCTAAGTCTAGTTTACTCTCTACAGTCAAAAAGCAAACTTCAGTTAAAGGCTAGCTACAAAGAATACATATTCTTCATAGGAGCTTGGTTAAAATGTAATGGACATATATAGTAGAAAAGTATGTAGCTATTAAGAGCAATGAAACAGATGTCACCTGGAAAGATCAAGTTAAGTGACAGGCAAGATGTATTTTGATATTTCCGTAAAAATTATATGTACAGTGCATTTTCTTCTATAGTTAGCAAATATTTCTAGAAGGATTAATTAGAAACTATTCTGGTGTGATGCATAGCTGGAGACAGATTTGCAGAAAGGTCTACTTTTCTCTGTGTACCACTCTGTTCCTTTTGAATTTTCTACCTTGTACTTGTACTACCTAATCAACACATAAACAAAAGCAAAAATGAAGTAAAGATTAAAACCAAAAGGATGAAAAAATATTACATTAACATTTTGAATCCTTCAGACAATGACTATTTAAATGGAACGCTTATCAGGAGTCCTCATATGATAGGTCTGTATTAGTATACAATTATTTCAAGTAATTCAAAATATGCCTATACAGGGGCACTTGGGTGACTCAGTTGGTTAAGCATTCTGCTTCAGGTCATGATCTCACAGTTTATGAGTTAAGGTCTGTGTTGGGTTCTGTGCTGACAGCTCCAAGTCTGGAACCTGCTTTGGATTCTGTGTGTGTGTGTCTCTCTCCCCCCTCCTCTCTCTGCCTCTCTTTCTCTCCCTAAAAAATAAATAAACATTTAAAAAAATCCCTATATAGGTTTAGGGAGTTTTTTGTTGTCTTGGGGTTTTTTTCTCACATTAAAGAAGTCTAGATGAAAATAATTGATGCTGGTTCAAAAGCTCAAGATTTTACAATAGATTTCTTCTGTGATTTTCTTAGCCTTTCTTTCAAAGTTTTAATATGGTTGTTGTTGCTATTTAGTGGCATAACATCTACATTAAAAGCAAAAAAATAAAAATAAAAAAGGATTTGGAGAGGAGATGGATTTTTTTTTCAGAAAAGGAAAATGCTTACCAAGAAACACAACAGACTGCCACTCTGGAAATATGTTTCCTGGGGCCCAAAGCTGGAATTGGCAAAGAAAGGGGCTAGAAATTGGGTCAACTAACCAATACTGTTCACTGACCTATGAGTTCAAGAAAAAGACCTCATTAAATTTTAAAAAGCAGAAATTATGCAAAACACATTTTTGCAACACAATTCATCAAAATGTAAGTTAATACAAAATGTCAAATGAAAGAAAAAATTTTTCCAGAATTTAAAATTAAGAACATTATCTTAATTAATGCTCTGGTCAAAGGGGAAGTCTCTTGGGTTACAAACTCTTTAGAAGAATTATTATAATGAGGATACTATATATACAAATTTATGGTGAATTACTGTCATTATGCTCAGCTGATCTCTTGAGGTCCTATATATATCACTAACAAACAAGAATAAGTGAAAAAATAAGGAATCTAGTCTAAATGTTGGATTAGTTTTATTTTTACATTTCTAGGGAAATCAAGAAGATGAAATTTAATGATTAATAGAAATTATGAATTAGAAAAGAAAAACCAAATGGAGAGAGACACTAAAATTTATTTCTTTTAAAAATCAATAAAATAGGCAAACTTAAAAATTATTTTAGTGTTTATTTACTTTTGAGAGAGAGACAGACAGAGCGTGAGCAGGGAGGGGTTGAGAGAGACACAGAGCATGAGTGGTGGAGGGGCAGAGAGAGGGAGACACAGAATCTGAAGCCGGCTCCAGGCTCTGAGCCATCAGCACAGAGCCCGACAAGCGGCCGGAACCCATGACCTGTGATACCGTTACCTGAGCTGAAGTCAGATGCTTAACTGACTGAGCCACCCAGGTGCCCCTAAAATAGGCACTTTTGACCCCATTATTATGTCATAATCTAAACTTTTTTAGAAAAATAGAAAAAAAACCAAAAACATACAAAATTTCATACTAAATTGACTTATAGTTACGCATGTCAAATTGAAAACCAATTGTATTTCATTTCCTTGAACTTCTACTAAGATTTCAGTAAAATAATAAGATTATTAATCTAAAAAGAGAAAGAGAACAGTAGTGAAGACAACAGAATAATAGCGATGCCAGCCATTATTTGAAAGCTAGAAAACATTTACAAAACAAAACAAAACAGAAACCTCTGAGAAAACAATCAAAAGACAAAAAATGGGAAATTAGAGCAAAGAAGGTAAGAATTAGGGGTTACTGATTTTAAAATGCATAATGTAAATGTTCTAGAAATAACAAGAAGAGCAGAATAGAAAGGAGGAATTCAGGAATATTTCCAAGAACTAAAAGATCAGAGTCTAAAAGATTCACTAATTGCCCAGATTACTGATTGAAAAGCGGCCGATGCAGAGTTCATCATTATGAAGAGATAAGCCAAAGAGAACTATAATTTTCAAAAACAATGCTGGAAATTTGAAGACCATGAAACACCAACCTGAAAACTTTGAAGGATATGGCTTCACTCTAGAATTATATATCCAGTCAATATAGCAATCAAATAGAAACATAAAATAGTATACATTTTTTGGCATTTAAATTCTGAAAAGAAAAGGAAAGAAAGGAAAAGAAAAGAAAAAAGAACCAAGGAAGGAAAGAAAAGAGGGAAGGAGAAAAGAAAGGAACTAAACTTTTTAGCATTTTTTCCTAAGGAATTTACAAGAGAGGTGCTCCACCAGAATGATTTAAAAGGAAGCCCCAGGAAACACTGAGATTCAATATCAAACAATAAGAAAAAGAATCCCTAGAATCTCCACTGTGCTGCAAGTATAGAGAACTGTCAATCAGACAGGAGAAAGAGGAAGGAGGGCTCTAGGATGGCAGTCCAAAGAAATGAAGAGAGGAAGAAAGGGAGGAAGGAAAAAAAAATGGGGAGAGGAGGAAGAGAGGGAAGGGAAGAGCATAAGGCTAGGGAAGGAGGGAAGAAATATTGAAGCCAAGTCCACCTAATTTAATTATCAAGACTAAGAACTGAGACCCTTTCTGTCCAAATAACTTTGTCTGGAAGGATAATGCAAAAACAAACAAACTAGCTAACCAATTAATAATGTCACTGTTTACTTCTGGAAATTCCTGGAAACCAATTTGTCGATGCAAATACTTTTTTTATCTGGGCAAATAGCTCTTCAATCAAAAAGAGAGAGAGCTAGAGAACCACTAATTTATCAAACATTTATTCTGGTGGAGCACATCTTCTAGCAAATTCCTGAAGAAAAATGCATAGAAATTTAATTCTTTTCTTAGTTTTTCTCCTTTCCTCTTTTCTTTCTTTCCTTCCTCGTTTCTTTCTTTTTTTTTTTTTTTTAGAACTTAAATGTCAAGACTCACTCCAAAAGCATTGTCTCCCTATTCTAATCTGTTTTTTCTCTGACATCACCTAATCTCAGTAAATTCCCAACCTTAAACCATTTGAGCTCAAATTTCAAAGTCCTAGAAATATCTTCCCCTAAATTTTCTTTCCCAAAATATCATTATGGCACTGTCAATGTGGTGTCCTTAAGGCATTCTTAAAGCAGAAGATCTAATAAACATCCCTGTTTGATTAACAAGTTACTCTGGTGTAGTGTGAGAATACAGCGGGGAGGAGGGTGTTGAGTCAAGCTGGCTGAAGAAAAAAATAGCTAGATTATCTGATGCAGTTGATCACACAGAAATAATATTGAGTGAACTTTACAGATGTGTTGGAAGAAATCTTATGATTTCTTAGTATATGTCGTAGTATAGTATGACATAATAAATAGTGGAAAGTGTTAGAGAATTATTCATTCTTAAAAAATAATAAAAATATAAGAAACAAAGCATAATCATCATGCATGGGTTGGGTTAGTAGAACCCATTTTAGGGCCATAAGCTAAAAACTGAATTGAGGTTTAGCTGGAAATTGTGATTTAAATGTTAGGAAAAAGGGAGCAAGACTGAGAGAAAGATGGATTTAAAATGCTAAATCTTCCTCTACTATTATAGGAAATTAATAAAAGATGAAAGAAGGAACAGCTCCTATTATAAGGCAAATACCACCACCATCAGCCACAACAAAAGCTGTAAGATTTGGAAGCATTGCCACATGGATCAGACTCAACTCCTTAGGAGAGAAGCTCAGAGCTGAGACTAGCTGGGGGTGGCACTGTGTAACGGGGAAACCAGAGGAAGTAAGTGCAAAAGAGGCTGTCTGTCTGTCTGTCTATCTCTCTCTGCATAGAGAGATGTCTGGAAATATATTCTCTTGCATTGGTAATAGTTATTTCCCGGGATGTTTTGGGGGTACATTCTTCTTAACATTTTTTCATTATTAAAATTTTATTATATATATGTATATATATATATGTACAAGCATAAATAAATATATATTATGATAAAAGTAATAACTCATTTTCTAATTAAAAAATAAACCTTTGCATCAAATTCCAGTAATACTGTAATGCCCAAGATTTTAATATCACCCCAAAACCAGAAGCCGCCAGGGAAACCGAGGCACACATGCAAAAGCAAAGGGCAGTATTATTACGGCTTAGGCTCGCCGGACCTAAGTTCGGTCTCACAGCCTTCACCAGCGCAGTGGATCCGTGCTGAGAGCCCCGAGCAAGGGCTGAGTAGGGTTTTTATGGGGTTTAGGAAGGGGGAGTGACAGGAAACTGTGACATAGGTACAGTGACCCAATCATAACGGTACAACAGTATTGGCAGCAGCTCTAACCATACACACTGTTCAGAGCGTTCGTTACTTTTGGCGGGACCCAATTACAACATTTAGGGTATCTTTGAAATTAACCAATTACAGAGCGAGTTGAGGGTCTTGTTTGGTGACTATCGGGTTAACTTTAACATTAGGTCACAGGGTCCTATCTAAAGTTCCCATCTGTAGGCCTCACCTTTAGGAATGTGGGGAGAGGTAGCTGGCCTTTCCTGATTGGATACCGCAAAGTGGTCCCTTCTCTAGGCAATGTGTAACTGCCTAATGGTTCCGGAGTGACTGACCGTAGGCCTTCTAGTTTAGAGGGAAACAAAGCCTGTCATGGCGTCTGTTTGGTTCAGCCTTACAATACCTGCAGAAACGAAAACTACCTTCCACGAACAAAATCCCTCTTGGCTAGGTGTCAGTGACAGGGCCACGCAGAATGACAGGATGAGCTGTGAAAGGACAAGCTGCTGGCTTGTACAGAAAGTAGAGTGGATGTGTTTGGCGAACAGCTAGTCACTCTACGCAGCCATTTCTTACAGTAACAGAACATATTTACAGTCAGATGATCCAGCATGTAGCAGCTAGAATGATGCCTCTTTCGCTGCTGTACTGCAGGAATCATAAATAGCTATGATTGATACTATAACACAGCAGGCTTCATCAAAGTGTCAAGTCATCTAAAGAAAAGCTGGTAAAATCTCCAGGCTGGAGAATCCCTTTCGTTCTCCTTGAATACTAGAATGTGTGCATCAAGATAGAACTATTACAATAACTTCATAAAACTCTGGCAACCCTCATCATCATTTTTCTTTTTAATATTAATACGTTGCTCTCTCCCACATTCAGTTACTCCATATATTGCTACAAGTTGAGATCAAACTCTGGAGCCTCTGAAGAATTTTTGCTGCTACCTTTATAGTATTCTTGAGCCTCTTTAGAAGAAACAAATTAAAGATCCTCAGTTCGATGGTCACAGGCAACTTCTACCAATGAACTACCTTGTAATTTTCAACTGGCACTCAATATGATCAATGAAACATTTCTATGAGATTTATTCTACACGGGATCTTGGGAAATTCAAACTTCCGACAGATCATCCTTTGCTGACTGCCAACAGAATGTGTCGATTATTTACCTTGTCTGTGTGATTCATTGGAGGGGGGAGATGGGATACATCAAAGCACTTCTCCTGGGCATGGGAAGAAGGCAGATGAAAACAATGCAGTGCTTGAGGATTTTTAAGAGTCTTTCTTCTTTAATCATCAATCACAGGGCATCTTTTTCTTGTCTTTTTCAGGCACAGAGCTATGACTATGGGGTCATGAGTTATGCCTTCGGCTCACCATCCTTCTGTCCAGTATCACTTGTCTTCTTGTGGACCATTACTTCATTGAATGTTGTTGAATATTGGCATATGTTTATAGCATCACTGTTGGCATCATGCTCCTCCCCCTAGATTACGGACATGAGCATTTTACTTTTACAAATTTCTCACTGGAAAAAACATATCAACTAATAGCAACCCTAAATCCTTCTGCACTTAAGCATTAATGGTGAAAAAGCAAGTCTTTATTCAGATGACTCAGGCTGGCACATTATGACAGAAATCAGAACTCTTGTCAGAACACTCTGTTTCTTACATTTATGTATTTTGTAAAGGCTATCACAATTATCTAATGGCCTTTCCAAGGAAATGGTGTACTTTCTCAGTTAAGAGTACATACTTTGGTATTAGACTTCTTGAGTTTGGATCTGCCAGTCACCAGCAGTGTGACCTTGTACAAGTGATGTAATCTCTCTCTGTATGAGGTTTTTTTATTCATAGAATAAGAATACTTTAAAAATCCCTGAAGAGATTCATTGCAAGGATTCAATAATACAATGTATGCAGAGTTTAAGTCAA
The DNA here is from genome assembly GCF_006229205.1 of Suricata suricatta. Lineage (NCBI taxonomy): Eukaryota > Metazoa > Chordata > Mammalia > Carnivora > Herpestidae > Suricata > Suricata suricatta. The sequence continues at coordinate 34,906,206 of NC_043700.1, read as the reverse complement.
ATATTACCACATTTAAATGTCAGTGATGATGATGATGAAAAAATCCTACTGTTAATTCAGCAGTGGTTTGTTTTAGCTGGTGATCTCTACCATTTTTTCCAGTGACTGAGGAATTTGGCTAAAGTTGTGTTTCAAATATATGTACTTATTACATCAAGCCAGATACCTAACCATATATGCTTAGCCATAAGTGGACCAAGTCTACAGAACATATTTTAATGTGAGTCATATAGTATACTGATTAAGAACACAAAATCTTCCAAAGTCAAAATCACAAGACTCAATGTCTTGGCCCACAATTTACTATCTGTGAACCTGAGGCATGTTACTTAATCACTCTGTGCCCTACTTTCCCTAAACATAGAATGGAGAAAATAATAGTATATTCTTCACAGAGTAGACCTAAGCTCCATACATTTTATTTATAGAAACTTTAAATTGTGTTGCTTGAAGTTGGGACCTTCCTGCAAAGTTTGAGAGACATTACCCTTGTTACAATCTAAATTTTGGAAACTTCTCACACTGAATCCATTCTGGGATTAATAAACTTCATTTATTTTTTGGCTAAGCATTAGCTTATTAACTACTATCTCCTGGGTACTGTGATAGGGATGGTTTTAGGATGAATGTAGCATGGCCAGTCCACCTAGCAAGTTCCAATCTAGTCATGTGACAAAGAGAAGGAAAACTAGAGAAATCAGGATATAGTTTTGTCTCTGAATGTTCTTGTGTATGTTATTTCACCTATATGTGTTGTGGATGTGTATCTCATTATGTGGTCTAATCTTCAAGCTACCTTTTTTTAACATTTCAAGATACCCCATCTCTACTGGCTTTATAAGACTTCAGTCTCATACTATTATTTCATTTCCTCCTTCCCTTAAGTCCTTCCTTCCTTCCTTCCTTCCTTCCTTCCTTCCTTCCTTCCTTCCTTCCTTCCTTCCTTCCTTTCATACTTCCTTTCTTAAAAATAAAAATATCTCCAAAAGGTTTTTTATAAAAGCTATCAGGCAATTCCAACCTAGCATAATTTAGGTTAATCGGAGCTTCACTACAGCTGGGAAAAAGCAGATGCTTGAGGGAATCAGAATTTTTCTGGAAGCAAGAACAGGGAGAAAGATGCAACCCAAAGGCTGAGGACAAGCTCTTAAAAGTTTGGGTTGGGCAAGTGGTCATAATTGGATATCTAGAGGTCAGGAAAATGGCTCAGAGTTGCCGAAGGAGAGAGAAATGACAGGAGGTGAAAGGAAAGTGAAGTGTTACTGAAAGGACTCAGAATTATGTTTTTCTATGTTTATTATGTGTGTATTTTTTAAACATTGGATCAATTAAAGGTGTTGGTGGGAAAGGAAAGAGATCTTAATTGTCAGCTCTGTTGTATAATGTAATTACATTCAGAGTATGCAACAGAGCTGGCAATGAAGCCAGTTACAATTGGATTATAATTTCATATAATCTGGAATATAATTCAATAAATACATGCTGAGCATTTATTATATGCAAAGCATTGTATTATGTGTGAAAGATATTGAAGTATTGTATTATGTGTGAAAGACCTTGAAATGCAAGAGTGGGGGAACATGTCTTAAAAAATGCACTTCTGAGTTTCTTTGCTTCTTAACAGTATGAGTTCTTAACCTTCTCTTTCTCAATATTATGAGGGATGAAGCATACCACTCTCAGAGACAGTAACTCAATTAAATCAGTGATTCTCAATAGGAAATTTGGGGCCAGGAGACTGGAAGCAAGCCATTTACACTTGGAACTTGGTAGGGGGTGAAATCTGGTACGTGTGGGATATGTATACTTGGGAAAAGGGCCCTCATGATTCGGATGTCTTTACTTATGGGTAGGGATCTTGAGGTCATCTTCTCTCCTTTCTTACTTCTTTTATGAGGATTACTGTATACAAAGGAAGCAAGGTCCTGTAAACCCCAAACCCCAAATCCCCTCACACCTGGCCATTTCCTGGTGCTCCATATAATTCACCTGCCTTTCATCCCAAAAATACATAAGTTGCCAAACAAAATAGATAAGCACAATCTTTACAAATCATGAAATCAAAGTTTGTGCATTTTTATCAAAATCTTTTCCCTTATTGAGCTATTCTCTTTCATAAAAATCACCAGGAAATCCAATTTTGATTCTCTTTTTACATTCTAAAATCTGTATTTCATTACTTCCATCTTTCTTTTTCTGTTGTTCCTAATTATATTTTATTTTTTTAACTTTAATTCCAGTATAGTGAACATATAGTGTAATATTAGTTTCAGGTGTACAATTAAGTGATTCAGCAATTTCATACATCATATGGTGCTCATCATGCTAAGCACACTCCTTAATCTTTATCACATATTTCATGTACCTCTCCTTCCCCAAACTTCCCTCAAGTAACCACGAGATTGTTTTCTGTAGTTCTCTTATAGTTCTCTATAGTGGTTTGTCTCCCTTTTTTTTCCTTTACCCATTTTTTTGTTTGTTTGTTTCATATGAGTGAAATAATGTGCTATTTGTCTCTCTCTGGCTTATTTCACCTAGCATAATACTCTAGCTCCATCCATGTTATAGCAGATGGTGAGATTTTGTTCTTTTTATAACACCGCAATATTCCATTGCATATATATACCACGTTTTTTAATCCATTCATTGATTGATAAGCACTTGCACCTCTTCCATAATTTGGCTACTTTAGATAATGCTGCTATAATTATAGGGACACATGTACTCCTTTAAATTAGTGGGTTTTGGGGGGGAGCAAATATGCAGTAGTGTGATTGTTGGATCATAATGCAGTTCTATTTTTAACTTCTGAGGAATCTTCATACTGTTCTCCACCATGGCTGCACCAGTTTGCATTCCCACCAACAATGAGGAGGGCTCCTTTTTCCCACATCTTCACCAACATCTGGTGTTTCTCGTGTTTTTGATTTTAGCTATTCAGAGAGGTATGAGGTGCTATCTCAATGTAGTTTTGATTTGCATTTGCCTGATAAGAAGTAACATTGAGTATCTTTCCCATCTGGTTGTCTTCTTTGGAGAAATATCTGTTCACGTCTTCTGCCTATTTTTAGTCGTACTATTTGCTTTTGTGTGTTGAGTTTTTTAAGTTCTTTATGTATTTTGGATACTAATCTTTTATCAGATATGTCATTTTTAAGTATCTTCTCCCATTCAGTAGGTTGTCCTTTAGGTATGTTGACTGTTTCCTTCACTGTGCAGAAGCTTTCTATTTTGATTAGGTTCCAATAGTTTATTTTTTATTTTATACCCCTTGCCTCTGGAGACATATCTAGAAAAACACTTGTATGGCCATTGCCAGGGATGTCTTTTTCTAGGGTTTTTATGGTTTCAGATCTCACATTTCGGTCTTTAATCCACTCTGAGTTTATTTTGTTTATGATGTAAGAATGTGGTCCAATTTCATTCTTTTGCATCTTCCCCAACGTCATTTATTGAAGAGACTGTTCTTTTCCCATTGTATATTCATTACTCCTTTGTCCAAGATTATTTGACCATATAGTTGTGGGCTTATTTCTGGGTTTTCTATTCTGTTCTATTGATCTATGTGTCTATTTTTATGCCAGTACAATAATGTTATGATTACTACTGCTTTTTAAATGTTTATTTTTGAGAGAGAGAGAGAGAACAGGGGAGGGGCAAAGAGCGAGGGAGACAGATGATCTGAGCAGGCTCCATGGTATCAGCACAGATCCTGATGTGGGGCTTGAACTCACAAACCATGAGATAATGACTTGAGTAAAGTCTGACGCTTAACTGACTGAGCCACCCAAGTGCCCCTGATTACTATTGCTTTGTAATGTAACTTCCATCTTTATCTACCTTAGGTTCCATAGCTAAAAATTAAAAAAATTAACATTTATTTATTTTTTGAGAGAGAGAGAGATAGAGTGTGAGTAGGGAGGGGGGAGAGAGACAGAGAGAAATAGAATCTAACGCAGGCTTCAGGCTCTGATAACTCAGAGCCTGACGTGGGACTTGAACCCACAAACTGTGACATCATGACCTGAATAAAATCTGATGCTTAACCTACTGAGCCACCCAGGTGCCCCCCACAGCTCAAAATTTTAATAACACTTTTTCCCGTACTAATCAATTCTCTTGCCTTCCTGTGATTTTGTCATTCCTATCTGGCAACACCTCTACTCAAGATAAACCCAACAATTTATTTCTCTACTTTACACTCAGGTGTGCAAATGATAGTGGATAAATTCACAAACTATGATATATTGCTATTATTATAAAGTCATGACCAGCAACTTCAAATGGAAAATATGTCTGTTCAAAGACAATTCAACATTAGTTGGGTTTATTTGCTTTCACTTATGATTTTTTTCCAGTTTTGTTGAAAAATAATTGACACCCATCATTATATAACTTTACATTACTCAGTGTAATAGTTTGATTTACATATATTGTAAAGTGATGTCACAATAGGTTCAGCTAACATCCATTCTCTCATATAGACACAATAAAAAGAAAACAAAGAAGAAAAAGAAATTTAAAAAATTCTTCTTGTTCTGAGAAGTCTTAGGACTTATTCTCTGAAAAACTTCCTTATATATCATGCAGCAGTTTGCTATAATCGTCATGCTGTCACTTATTTTAGACATAAACTCCACTTATACCTGCCCACCAGGTCAGACGAAACTGAAGTCACTCAGAATTTATTCAAACTTCTCTTAATTCTGTAGATTCAATCATGTTTTCCATTCTCTCTTACTACATCACAGAGACATGCTTCTCCCTGTGATTGACACCCTATCTCCATCTCTCTAGGATTCTTACACAGCCTATTATTCACGTTTCTCCTTTCTGATGAATTTCTGCCTTCCAATAAATCCATCCCATCAACTATTGAACATGTTCATACTTAAGATACTGCTGTCTTAATGCAGCAATTTTAACTATCACCTTGCATTTGTTCTCCCTCCCAGAGCCAACTTTCTTAAAAATCATTGTTACACACACAATCTCCATTTCTTTGCTTCCTATTATTTTGTCAAGTCACCCTAATCTAGCTTCTATTTACCTTACTCCTTAGAAAGTGTTCTTGTTACTTTCCCAATTATCTTTATGTTACTAAACCCAGTAGGCTTTTAATCAGTCTTCTCTATCTGGACATATGAGCAACGGCTATTGGCCACTCTATTGCCCACATTTTCTGGGGAAACATTTTGCCTCCTTTGCCTCTGACAGCACAGGCTTTTCTGCCAATCTGTTGTCCTCTATCCTTTTGTAACCTCATACTAAAATACTTAGTAATGAAGGTTTGCCTTTTACATGTTCACCCTCACACTATGAACTTTTTCAGGCCATCTTAACTACAGCCATGGCCATAATGGTAATGTTTACAATCTAATGACTCTTGATTTTACATCTCAGGTCAAAACCTTTCTTTTTATTTCCACATATGTTCAACTACTCACCTACTATCTCCATTGAAATGTCACAAAGACAGCATACTCAAGGGAGATCTTTCCTTTCAAGTCTAATTCCATTCAGAGTTCTCAGTCTCAGAGAATGGGGTCACCATTTATGTTCTTGCTCAAGAAAGAAACCATGCAGTCACTTAACACTTTCCTTTTCTCTATACCTCTACTATATCCAACTCAGCATCAGGTGATTTTAAGTGAATTGAATCAACATTAAATTTCTTGTAGCAGTTTTTAACATCTCTATCTCTTTATAATAGCCTATACATTCATACAATCATCAACTTCTATTGATTTTAACTCAAACATATTTTTGGAATACAATATTATCTATAATTGGTTTTCTCAAGAGCTGCTCTGGCACCAAGTAAATCCATCTTCCACATTTAAGATAGAATGATATTTTCCCCCTCAAATGTACTTATAATTATACCACTATTAAGTATAAATCCCTTATGTGGATATTCAATTAATTTAGGACGTTGACAAAATACCTACCATGACTTACAGGCTGTGCATAGTTTGACATATACTTTTCTCTTCAACCTGGCCACTGTTGCACTTGCTTCTCCATCTGTACTTCAGCCACACTGACTGTCTATCAGTTCTCTAATGTGCCATTATTTTTCTTCTAGATAATACCTTACATGTTATTGCCTCTGTCTACAGTGTACTCCTACTTCTTCATTTGCGTACATTCTATCCTTCCTTTAGATTTATGTCAAGTGTCACTTCCCCCAAGAAACCTTTTCAATTGCCACTCTGAATCAAGTTCCTTTTATACACTCTTAAAGATTCTTTTTCTTCTTTGAAACATAACATTGTATAACACTATGTGTATCACTTTAATTTTTGGGGTATTTTTTTCTTCTTACTACACAGTCAACTCCATGATTTTAGGAAGCATGTATACTTTGCCTTCCATTACATCCCTAGTACAGAGTGCAATGCCTTCAACTCAGTAGAGGTTCAATATTAAACCATATATACTGTTTAATGTCACACTTGTGTTTTGTTAGTTTGTTGTTGATATTTGCTTCTGGTCTGGTACCAGTTACTAGTTTCATATCCTTGAAAAGATTGGTCACTGTTGAAACAAAGAAGGTTCAGTGGAAGGTGGGGATGAATTTGCTTCTTGTGTTTCAGAGATCTACCTCCCTCCCACCACACACAAAACTACCCTTTGGGAAATTAATGCTGCTGTCCAAAAAGGGGTTTATAAATAATCTTTTATATAAAGAATCAAAAAGTGGATACTGTCAGGTGTATATCTGCTTCCCCTACAAGACAATCAATAAATAGGCTTCTATTTTGGCTTCAAAAATATGCTGTAAAAGTATTAGAGTGGAAGTAAAGTATTAGAGCCCATTTCCATTTTGAAGATTAGAAATTTGTGAGTATGTTCATGGTAGGATACCCCACGATTAGACATTAGACAAAGAGAGTTGATAGTTTTGTGATGGGCAAAACTTGTGATTTAATCAAGAAAAGTGCCCCAGGTCCAATAAAGCTGAGTATGAATGAAAAGATGGAACATTAAGGAAATCTAGCAAAAGAGTACTAAGGAGGTGAAGTCACCCTCCCTCCTTCTAAAAGCTTTGTTACCCTAGGATCTGGACTAGTGAGATTATAATCTACTAGGTGGTCCATCTGGGGAGGAGAAATAGCATTCACATCAATACTGTGTGTCAGCAATGACCATACCTGCTGCTATGGGTACAGCAAACACAGTATCTGATGGATCCTTAAAGAGATCCATCACCTTTGGAAATCTCTCTAAATGCTAGGAGGCTATTTCCCCTTATATCTTTGAAAAGTTCAGGCTTCCTCACACTGTTTCTGTTGCTTTAGTAATTTTCCAAAGGTAATGGCACTGACATATTCAGTTAATTTAGAAAATGTCTGACTGCAGAAACCAAATTCTTTTTTTTTCCTTGTTTTCTTTTTTTTTCACCATAATATTTTATTGTCAAATTGTTTTCCATACAACACCCAGTGCTCTTCCCCCTAAGTGCCCTCCACCATCACCACCACCTCTCCTCCCCCCTCCCCCTTCCCCCTCAACCCTCAGTTCATTCTCAGCATTCAATAGTCTCTCGAGTTTTGCATCCCTCTCTCTCCCCAATCTCTCTCTCCCTCTTCCGCTCCCCCTGGTTCTCCATTAGGTCTCTCTTGTTTTCCTGCTAGACCTATGAGTGCAAAC
>NC_043700.1:34890730-34898450 GCF_006229205.1 Suricata suricatta | reverse complement strand
AGCCTTCTAGCCACTTAACCAATACATTAGGCATTGAATAATGCCATTGTGAAACCACCTCATCAGACCAGCCACCAGCTGAATAACATTGAGCTGCCTCGTGTGCTATAGTATATCCTAGCTGATCTCTGTCTGAATTTCTGGCCCAAAGTTGCACCATTAAAAAAATTGTTGCTGTTTTATATCATTACATTGGATTTCGTTTGTTACACAGTAACAGTTAAATGGAACTTCTTAGGAGGAAAGTTGAAGGTAGGTGATCCAATCACCAAAGTGCTCTTGAAATTCAACTTTTACTTTCTTTTTGCCTATGTTTTATCACTGAGAGATTTTTTTTATAAGGCTGAATCTATCAGATTTTGAAGTTATAAGTTGTAGACACTGATCACTAGAAGAGTTCATTTTCTGGCATGTTATGGAGCTGTTATGACCTGAGATTCAAGCCCTGAATCCAGCTCTGAGTGTGTGTGGTAGATTATATATATCTACTATAAATTTAAAACGTATCATAGGTTAATTAAATGAGATGCCACGTCATATTTATCAATTACATGAGGACATCAACTTCTGGAATAACAGAGTAAAAGCTTTGGTTATCTTATTCTTCCTCTAAAACAACAAAACTACAAGCAAAATAACTAAAGCTAATCATTTAAAAAAACTTGTCAGCTAACCAATACCACAGAACAACCTGAACATCATCTATCAAAGAGAAACTACTAAACCTCAATTATGTAGGGCAAATCTGTGAAGTTTTCACTTGGGCTATTCACATCCCCCTTCCCCAGTTCAGTGGTGTGATAGCAAAAGGTAGAAGCATCGCAGACAATGGAAAGATACAACCTATTTCGAGCTTCTTTAAAACACCATCCCCAGAACATAGCCAATGTTTTATCTAAACTTGTAGCTCCCTGGGAAGTCTCAGAGCATTGAGGCTATGTGATTTGATCCAGGGCTTAGCTTGGTGAAAGTGGAAAAGAGGAGGAAGTCTACCCCCAGGTTATTACCAAAACAAGTCCTAGCAACATCTCAGCTGCCTAAGGCTGTGAGTTCACTTGAGGCCAACAAGAAGATGGCTGGGAATTTAAAAGAAAACCCAACAGAACTAGACAGTCATAAGGAACTTTGAAAAGTTTCTTCATATTTCTGTATTAAAAGGCTGTGAGAAAGCCCAGGAAAAACTTAAGAAAGAAGCCATGAGGCACTCTCTCTGGCTGATTTTGAGCACTTGAATAGGCAGGAAGTGAAAGCTAAATTGGTCTTGTAAACCATCTGTAGTTTGAAGGCTTGCCTTCTCATATAGATCCATTTGGTAAAAGGTAAAAATTAAAAAAAAGAGAGACATTTAAGAAACTCAGACTAGTCATTGGCTGATCATTAAATTATATTGATGCCCCTAGGAACCAGATTTAAAAATAAAAACAAGAGCCTAAGGGGGAAAAAAAGCTAGCAAAAGACTCAACTCAGAGGCCACACACTGCAAAGAATACATAATCTATAACTAGGCCAGGGAAGTTACTAAAGAAGTAAACACCAATAAGAAAACAGCAGCAGCAACAAACCTTGTGTGACAGAGGAATCTGATACCAGAATTCAGTGACATATTATTTAAATATTTAGTTTAAAAAAAATATGGGAAATGCAAGGAAACAGGAAAATATATTACATCAACAGGAAAAAGAAAGAACAGACAGAAAATGTCCTTGAGAGTGCCAAGACTGTGGACTTAGTAGACAAAGTCTTTAAGTCAGCACTTTTACATACAGTGTGCTCAAAGAACTAAAGGAAATTATTTCTAAAAAGCTAAAAAATATAAGTTAAAGATTTCTGATCAAATAGAGCATATCATAATAAAGACAAAATTATTTTTTAAAAAATAAAAACTTTGGAATTAAAAAGTGCAGTAACTGAAATGATTATTCACTGCAGGATCTCAAGAACAGATTTGAGCTTGCAAAAAGATCAGCGAACTTAAAGAAGTCAATAGATATTACCCACAGGAGAAAGAAAAAAAAGAATGAAGAAGAATAAACAGTCTCAGAGACTTCTTGGAATGTATCAAGTGTATTAACATATGTGTAACTGGAGTCCCAGGAAAGGGTTAAAGAAAGAGACAGAAAAATATTTATGGAAATAATGACCAAAAACTTCTCAAACTGATAAAAAAATACAAACACATTCAAGAAGCTCTACCAACTCCAAGTAAAGTAAACCAGAAAAATTCACACCTAAATATATCATATACAGATGAAATCAAAGAAAAAGAGAAAAATGACATCACAGACAAGGAATCTTTACAAAGACCACACTGATTTTTGTATTGGAAATCATGGTGCCCAGAAGACAGTAGGATGAGATCTTCAGAGTATTGAAAGAAAACCAAGGCCAACTAAAATTTCTACATCTATTTAAATTCTTTAAAATTTAAGGGAAATTATGACATTTCCAGAAAAATAAAAATAGAATTTATAACTACCAGACCCATCCCACAAGATAGAATAGGAAGTCCTTTGGATAAAATGAAAACACACCAAATGGGAAATTGAATCCACATAAAAAAAAAAACCAAAAAAAAAAACCCAGAAGTAACACATATGTTTTATGAACAACAGTATACACATGTTTTATTTGTAAAACTTTATCCTATCTATTTTAAAAAGCAATTGCACTCCACCCTTGCGCCATTTCGGCAGGGAGTCGGAGGCCACAAGGACAGCAGCCTGGGGGCGTGCACTTCAGCCTGGCTGTGGGAGTGGGAGCACACACCTCATTTCCACAGTGCATCTCGCCTCCAGCATTGGCCTCAGGAATCCCGAATCCCAGGTGCAAACAGGGAGAAAAAATAGCCCCCACCCCCCTAGCAATCCAGGCAGGGAGCTGGCAGCTGTGGGAGGCAAGGGCACTGCTCTGGTTACAGGAGCATATTTCTGGCAGCATCCGGTGCCTCAGGCAGAGTAGCAAGAATCCCGGCCAGCTCCAAGAGAAACTGATCCCTCCCCCTAGGCAATCGCTATCTCAGCTGGGCCTGAGAATTGGCGGTGGCCTCTGTGAGGGTGTGCACTCTGCCTCCTGCCGCTCACCATAAAAGTACATGGACTAGGATTTTAAACAAGGCAGGCACGAAAATACAGCTTGGCTCAGCTACAGACAAGGAGATCGAACTCATTAGAGTGACCTGCAGCGCTTAGTTCCAGCAGACCTTGGGATGCCGCCATTCATCCTCCACAACTACCACGGCAGGGTTCTCGAGAGCAGCCCCCAGGACCTATTCACCAAACCAAACCTATCCGTGAGGGGGAGCTGCTGGGTTTAGTTTAGTTTAGTTTAGTTTAGTTGTTTTTGTACTTATTTTTTATTATTATTACCATTTTTACTTAAAATTTTTTTAATGTTTACTCCTTATTTTCCTTTTACCTTTCTCCCTCTTTTTTTTCTTCCTCTTGCCATCCAGACATATTCTCCATATATCATCCTTATCTCTCTTTTCAACTGGTTGTACACTTTTAGATTGTACATTGTCCTTTGTTGTCTCTGCCCCCATTTATTTTCTTTCTTTCTTTTTCCTTTCTGCTCTTCTTTTCTTCTCTTTCCTCTCCATTTTCTTTTCTTCCTTTCCCCATTTTAACTTGTTCATTTGTTGGATTTATCTGTGCGTTTGCATGCTTCTGTTCCCTTTGTGTTTGTCGGCCTGTTATCTTTCTCAGGGCTACCCCAGGAAACAAGCCAAAGTGCACATGATGGCGAGTCCCAAATATGACTGAGTAGGGAAATAAAATAATCAAAGGCACAACAAGAGAAACTAAGAGATACCATTAAAAGAATACTTCCTGAAGAGACAGGCCCTGGACAGTCAACAAGCCTCCTTTAACAGATCAATACTAACAGATGAAAAGTGCACAATGAGCTTTTTAAAACTGACAAGAGACAGAAAACTAGCCAAAATGACAAAACGAAGGAACTCTCCCCTGAAGAACCTCTAGGAAGAAGTCAGAGCCACAGAACTGCTCAAGGCAGATCTAGACAACATACCTGATCAAGAATTTTAAAAACTTATCATAAAATTAAATGCTGGGGTTGAAAAAAAAACATCAGAGAAGCAACTGAGACAATGACTAGGAATTTTGAAAATAGGTGTGAGGAGTTAAAAAAGAGGCTATAAATGAGGTGAACAATAAAATGGAGGCAGCCACCTCAAGGATTGAAGAGGCAGAGAGAAGAATAGGTGAATTAGAAGATATAGGTATAGCAAAAGATGAAGCTGAAAACAAGAAAGAGAAATTGATCCAGGAGCAGGACAGGAGAATTCAAGACCTGAGTGATACAATCAAATGGAACAACATCCGTATCATAGGACTTCTGGGAGAGGAAGACAGAGAGAAAGGTCCTGAAGGGATACTTCATAGACCAAATTATAACTGAGAATTTTCAAATTCTGGGGAAAGAAATAGGCATTCAAATTCAAGAGGCACAAAGAACCTCCTTAAGACGTAATTTGAATCGATCTTTGGCACGATATATCATAGTGAAACTGGCAAAATATAAAGATAAAGAGAGAATTCTGAAAGCAGCTAGGGATAAAAGGGCCCTCACGTACAAAGGGAAAACTAACAGAATGGTTACAGACCTATCTAATGAAACTTGGCAGGCCAGGAAGGAATGGCATGAAATCTTCAATGTGATGAGCAGAAGAAAACATTAGGCTAGAATCCTTTATCCAGCAAGCCTGTCATTCAAAATAGAAGGAGAGATAAAGATGTTCCCAAATAAACAAAAATTGAGAGAATTCATGGCCACCAAACCAGCACTAAAAGTGACTCTATGAGGTAAATGTTGCAAGAAATACAAGGCGCCTGAGACACCACTATAAACATGAATTCAATGGAGAACACAATGACTCTAAACCCACATTTTTCAATAATAACACTGAATGTAAATGGACTGAATGCTCCAACCAAATGACACAGGGTAGCAGAATGGATAAAAAAACAAAATCCATCTATTTGCTGTCTACAAGAGACTCATTTTAGACCTGAAGACACTTTCAGGTCTAAAGTAAAAGGATGGAGAAATATCTATCATGCAACTGGAAGCCAAAAGAAAGCCAGAATAGCCATACTTATATCAGACAAACTGGACTTTACAGTAAAGGCAGTAACAAGAGATGAAGAAGGACATTATATAATAATTACAGGGTCTGTTCAACAGGAAGAGCTAACAATTATAAACATCTTTGCACCAAATTCCAAAGCACCAAATACATAAAAACAATTAATCACAGACAGAAACAATCTTATTGATAAGACTGTGCTAATTGCAGGGGACTTTAATACCCCACTGACAGCAATGGATAGATCAACCAGATAGAAAAATCACTAAAGAAACAATGGCCTGAATGACACATTGAAACAGATGGAATTGATAGATATATTTAGAACTCTGCATCCTGAAGTTACGAAATTCACCTTCTTCTCGAGTGCACACGGCACATTCTCCAAGATAGATCACATACTGGGGCATAAAGCAGCCCTCCATAAGTATAAACAAACAGAGATCATACCATGCACACTTTCACAATGCTATGAAACTTGAAATTAACCACAGGAAAAAGTCTGGAAAACCTCCAAAAATGTGGAGGTGAAAAACCACCCTACTAAAGAATGATTGGGCTAATCAGGCAATTAGAGAAGAAATTAAAAAGATATATGGAAAAAAATGAAAATGAAAATACAACAATCCAAAATCTCTGGGATGCAGCAAAGACAGTCCTAAGAGGAAAGTATATTGCAATCCGCCAATTTCAACAAAATAGTAAAAGCGCAAATTCTAACAGAACACCTACCGGAATTAGAAGGGGAGCAGCAGAGCACCCCAAACCCAGGAGAAGAAATGAAATAATAAAGATCAGGGCAGAAATAAACAATACAGAATCCAAAAAACAAACAAACAAACAAACAAAAAAAAAATCAGTTGAGCAGATCAATGAAACCAAGAGTTGGTTCTTTGAAAAAATAAACAAAATTGATAAACCTCTAGCCAGGCTCCTTAGAAAGAAAAGAGGGAGTAACCAGATAGACAAAATCATGAATGAAAAAGGATGCATTACAACCAATCATCAGATATTACTATGAAAAATTATATGCCAACAAACTGGACAACACAGAAGAAATGGACAAATTCCTAAATGCACATGAACTACCAAAATTCAAACAGGAAGCAATAGAAAACATGAGTAGACCAATAACCAGTGAAGAAATTGAATCTATTATCAAAAATCTCCCAAGGAATAAAAGCCCAGGGACAGATGGCTTCCCAGGGGAATTCTCCCAGACATTTAAAGCAGAGCTAATACCCATTCTTCTCGAACTTTTCCAAAAAATAGAAATAGAAGGAAAACTTCCAAACTCATTCTACGAAGCCAGTATCACATTGATACCCAAACCAGACCCAGCAAAGAAAGAGGACTACAGACCAATATCCTTAATGAATACAGATGCAAAAATACTCAACAAGATACTGGCAAATTTAATTCAACAGTATACAAAAAGAATTATCCATCATGATCAAGTGGGATTCATTCCCGGATTACAGGGCTGGTTCAATATTCGCACATCCATCAATGTGATCCATCACATTAACAAAAGAAAGAATAAAAACCATATGATCCTGTCGATAGATGCAGAAAAAGCATCTAAATACAGCACGCTTTCTTAATAAAAACCCTTGAGAAAGTCGGAATAGAAGGAACTAACTTAAATATTATAAAAGCAGTTTGTGAGAAGACCACAGTTAATATCATCCTCAATGGGGAAAAACTGAGAGCTTTCCCCCTGAGATCAGGAACACCACAGGGGTGTCCACTCTAACCACTGCTGTTTAACATAGTGCTGGAAGTCCTAGCATCAGCAATCAGACAACAAAAGGAAATAAATGGCATCAGAATTGGCAAGGAAGAATTCAAACTTTCACCTTTCGCTGATGACATGATACACTACATGGAAAACCCGGCAGAATCCATCAGAAGCTTTCTAGAACTGATCAATGAATTCAGTAATGTTGTAGGGTACAAAATCAATGTACAGAAATCAGTTGCATTCCTATACGTCAATAATGAAGCAGCAGAAAGAGAAATCAAGAAACGGATCCCATTCACGATTGCACGAAAAACCATCAAATTCCTAGGAGTAAACCTAACCAAGGATGTAAAAGACCTATATGATGAAAACTATAGAAAACATATGAAAGAGATTGAAGAAGACACCAGGAAATGGAAAAACATTCCCTGTTCATGGATCAGAAGAATAAACAATGTGAAAATGTCATTACTACCCAAAGCAATCTATACGTTCAATGCAATCCCCATCAAAATTGCACCAACATTCTTCTCAGAGCTAGAACAAGCTATCCTCAAATTTGTATGGAATCACAAAAGACCCTAAATAGCCAAGTAATATTGAAGAAGAAAACCAAAATGGGTGGCATCACAATCCCAGACTTTAGCCTCTACTACAAAGCTGTCATCATCAAGACAGTATGGTATTGGCACAAAAACAGACACATAGACCAATGGAATAAAATAGAGAACCCAGAAGTAGGCCCACAAATGCACGGCCAATTAATTTTTGACAAAACAGGAAAGAGTATTCAATGGACAAAAGATTGCCTCTTTAGCAGGTGATGCTGTGAGAACTGGACAGGAACATGCAGAAGAATGAAACTAGAC
>NC_043700.1:34818599-34890630 GCF_006229205.1 Suricata suricatta | reverse complement strand
AAAGGAAAAATCAAGAAAACTAATAGGCAACCAACAGAATGGGAAGAGATATTTGCAAATAACATATCAAATAAAGGGTTTGTATCCAAAATCTACAAGGAACTCACCAAACTCTACACTCAAAAAACAAATAACCCAGTGAAGAAATGGGCAGAAGACATAAACAGACACTTCTCCAAAGAGGACATCCAGATGGCCTACAGGCACATGAAATGATTCTCAACATCACTCATCAGCAGGGAAATACAAATCAAAACCACACTGAGATACCACCTCACGCCAGTCAGAGTGTCTAAAATGAACAAATCAAGAGACTATAGATGCTGGTGAGGGTGTGGAGAGACAGGCACCCTCCTACACTGTTGGTGGGAATGTAAACTGGTGCAGCCGCTCTGGAAAACAGTGTGGAAGTTCCTCAAAAAACTATCAGTAAAACTCCCCTATGACCCAGCAATAGCACTGCTAGGGATTTACCCAACAGATAATGAAGTGCTGATGCATAGAGGCACATGTACCCCATTTTTCATATCAGCACTGTCAACAATAGCCAAATCATGGAAAGAGCCTAAATGTCCATCACCTGATTAATGGATCAAGAAGATGTGGTCTATATATACAATGGAGTATTGGATGGCAATAATGAAATGTGGCCATTTGTAGCAAAGTGGATGGACCTTGAGAGTGTCATGCTAAGTGAGATAAATCAGGTGGAGAAGGACAGATACCATGTTTGCACTCATAGGTCTAAAAGGAGACCAGGCAAAACCTAATGGAGGACCAGGGGGAGGGGAAGAGGGAAAGAAAGTTGTGGAAAGAAAGGGACACAAAACCTGAGAGACTGTTGAATACTGAAAAGGAACCAAGAGTTGAAGGGGGAGGGGAAAGGGGAAGGGAGGTGGTGGTGATGGAGGAGGGCACTTGTGGGGAAGAGAACTGGGTGTTATATGGAATCCAATTTGACAATAAACTATTTATAAAAAATAAATAAATAAATAAATAAAACAAAAATAAACATTAAAAAGATTGGATCCCTCTTTATGAGGGTAATTTTGTAGTCTATACCAAAAGTTTAAATGTATACCTTTGACCTTTAAGTTCTACTTCTCAGAATTTATCCTGAAGAAACACTGAGTATAGTGAAATCTTTTGTATAATTTGAAATAATAAATTTTTTGAGACTAATTATCCAACAAATAATAAATAAATAAAAGGCAATTGCATAAAGCAATAATTATAAAATTGCTTATAGGCTTATAACATATAAAAGTGTAATTTGTATGACAATACTTGTACAGAAGTGTGGGGAAGAAACTGAAGCACTGGAGAAACGAATTGTATGCTATTAAAATTAAGCTAATATAATCCTAACTAGATTGTTTTAAGTTAGGTTGCTAAGTGTAATTTCAAGAGCAATCACTTACTTAGAATTTAACTTTAAAAATACAATAAAAATAAAGAAATTAATGTTACACTAGAAAATATCAACGTAACAAAAAAGAAACCAGGAATTAAGGAATAAAGAAGACATAAGAAATATAAGACACAATGGCAGAAATAAATCCTACCTTATCTGTAATTACATTAAATGAAAATATGTTCACCAGTCAAATATCTGAGACTGGAAGAATGGGGGGAAAAGAATCCAAATATAGGCAAACTACAAAAAATTTACTTGGGATTGAAAGACACCAATAAACTGAAAGTAACAAGATAGAGTAGATAATCTATGCAAATAGTATCCAAGAAAGGACTGGAGTAGGATACTAACATAAAAAAATAAACTTTAAGATAAAAATTGTTGCTAAAATCAAAGAAGACTATATATTGTTCAGGTCAATATATGAAGGAGGTATAATAGTATTAAACACAAATGTATTTAAGCAGAGCACTACAAAATACATGAAGAAAAAGCTAACAGAACTAAAGAAAGAAACAGACATTAAAATACAATAGAGATTCAACACCTACATGCAATAACGAAAAGCACCACCAAGAAAACAATCAATAAGGAAAAAGAATACTTGAATAACAACTTCAGTAATGCTATAAATCAATGGAGCATAAAAGACCTCCCTGGAAGACTCTACACAACAGTAGCAGAAAACATATTATTCTCAGGGCAAGACCATATGCTAGGCCATAAAGCAAATCTGAATAAACTTAAAAGGACTGAAATTATATAAAGTATGTTCTCCAACCACAGTAGATTTAAATTAGAAAAAGATTTTGGAAATTCACAACTATGTGGAAATTAAATAATGCTCATCACTTCTCAGCCTTTGGCTAAGATCAAGTGGCAATTAAATAATACTCTTTGAAATAACCAATAGGGTAATGAAGGAAACATAAGAGAAGTTACAATATACTTTGAGAGGAATGAAAGTGAAAACATAGCATACTAAAATTTATAGGAAGCAGATAACATAGTGCTTAGAGGAAAATTTGCAGTTATAAATGCATATGTAAAAAAATAAGAAAGACCTCAAATTAATGTTTTCCAGTTTAAGAGCTACAAAATAAAGAGCAAACTGAAAGCAAAACAAACAGAATGAAAGAAATGATATGATTAGAGTGGAAAGAAATAAAATACAGGATAGAGAAAAGGCAATGAGGTCAAAAGTTGTTTTTCTGACAAGATGAAACAAATTGATACATCTTTAGCTAGACTCACCAAGGAGAGAGAGAGAGGAAGACTCAAATTACTATAATTATGGATGAAAGATGGACATCACTGCTTGTACAGTAATAAAAGGGATAATAAGGGAATACTATAAATAGTCATATGCCAACATATTAGATAATGTCAATGAAATGGACAAATCTCTAGAAAGACAGAAACCAATAGAATTTATTCAAGAAGAAAAGATAATTTAAAAAGAGCCACAACAAGCAGCAAAGTTGAATTGTAATTTTAAAACTTCCAACAAAATAGCCAGGCTGAGATAGGTTTACTGGTAAATTGTATCACACATTGAAAGACAGATCATGACCAGTCTTTTACAAATACTTACAAAAAAATTAGAAAAGGAAGTAACACTTCCTAACTCGTATTATGAGGCCAGTATTTTCATGGTACCAAAGCCAAAGATAACAACAAAAAGAAAATCACAGACAAATATCCTTTTTGAATACAGATTCAAAACTCTTCAGAAAATAATAGCAGACCAAATACAACAGCATATAGAAAAGGTTATACATTATGACCAATTAATATTTATCCCAGTAACGCAAGGTTGGTTAAACATTCCAAAACAGTAAATTTCATATGTTATATTAATAGAATACAGGACTAAAACCACATAATCATCTTAATAG
Organism: Suricata suricatta; assembly: GCF_006229205.1. NCBI lineage: Eukaryota > Metazoa > Chordata > Mammalia > Carnivora > Herpestidae > Suricata > Suricata suricatta. Next base: position 34,887,315 of record NC_043700.1, on the reverse strand, counting down.
ATGAAAAATGTCATTTGATGTAATTCAATGAACTTTGGTGATAAAAACACTCAACAAACTAGGAATAGAAAGTATTCTTTGAACCCAATACACACTATGAAAAACCCATAGCTAACATAAGACATAATGCCGAAAGGCTGAATGTTTTCCCCATAAGATCAGGCATAAAAGGCGAATACTTGCTCTTGCTACTTCTTTCCGATATTCTACTAGTGGTTGTCGCCATAACAATTAGGCAAGAAGAAAAAATAAGACATCCATATTGAAAAGGAAGAAATGAACCTTTTTTATTTGCCAGGGACTAGATATTGTATACAGAAAATCCTAAGGCATCCACTAAAATACTATTAGAATAAATGAATTCATAAATATGGCAGCATACAAAATCAATATACAAATATCAGTTGCAATCCAAAACTTTGGCCATGGACAATCCAAAAATAAAATTAAGAGAAGAATACTATTTAAAATAGTAGCAATAAGAATAAACATCAGAAGTAAATTTAACAAAAGAAGTACAAAACATGTACACTGAAAACTACAAATGATTATTGAAAGAAATTAAGGAACATCTATATAAATGAAATATGTTCATGTATTGGAAAAATAAGTCATTAAGATGACAATATTCCACAAGTTGATACACAAATTCAATATGGCCCCTATAAAAATCTCAATGTTGTTGTTTCAGGAATTGACAATCTGGTCTTAAAATTCATCTGTAAATGCAAGGCACTGTAGAATTGCCAAAATATCTTTAAAAGGGTTAATCCTTAAAAAAGGATTCACAGTTTTCAACTCAAAACCTATTACAAAGCTACAGCTGTCAAGAGAGTATGGTGCAGTTATAAAAATAGACAGATCAATGGAATAGAACTAAGAGTCTAGAAATCAACCATTTTATTCATGGCTGATTGATTTTACAAGGGTGCCAAGACAATTCAATGGAGAAAGAGTATTATTTTTAACAAATGTACTGGGAAAAATTCATATCCATATGCAAGAAAATGAAGCTAGATCTCTCTCACATCAGACACAAAAATGAACTCAAAATCGATCATGGGCCTAAATGAAAGAGCTAAAACTATAAGACTTCTAGTACATAAGAGAGGAATAAATTTTGTGGCCTTAGATTAGTAAATGGTTTATTAAATATAAAATCGAAAGCACAAGTGATGACATTTTTACTTCATATTTTTAATTAAAACCTTTGTGTGTCAAAGGATACCAACAAGAAAAGGAAAAGAATCCATAGAATGAGAAAAAGTATTTGCAAATCCCATGCGTGATAAAGCACTTATGTCCACAATATGTAAAAATGTCTCACAACTCAACAATAAAAAGACAAATGAACCAATTTTAAAATTGACAAGATTTGAAAACATATTTCCATAAAGAATATTTATATGTCCAATAAACACATGACAAAATGTTCAGCATCATTAGTCCTCAGAGAAATGCAAATCAAACCTACAGTGAGATACCCACTGAGATGGATACAATTTATAAGTAATATCAAGTGTTGGTGAAAATGTAGAAAATTATTGCTGGTGGGAATGTGAAATGATAGAGCTACTTGAGAAAATAGTTCCACAGTTTCTCAAAATGCTAAACGTAGAATTACCATGTGACCCAGAAGTCCTACTCCTATTTACATACCCAAGATAAGACAAAACATATGTTTATGCAAGACTTGTACACAAATGTTTCTAAAATTATTTATAATGGCCAAAAGGTGGAAGCAACCCAAAAATCCATTAACTGATGAATGGATAAACAAAACATGGTATACTCAAACAGTGGAATATTATTCAGGAATTAGAAATGAGGTACCTATGCATATGACAACATGGATGAACTTTGAAAGCATTATGCTGGGTGATATAAGCCAGTCACAAAGGCAGAATGTATGATTTCACTAATGTGTGGAATGTCCAAAATAAGCAAACTCATAATGACAAAAGGAATATTTGGAGGTGCTTAGGGCTTAGGGGAAGTGGAGATCAGGATAGAGGATGATTGTGTGTACTTGGGGTCTCGATGGCTTTTTGAAAATGCCCTAAACATAGATTCTGATGATGGCTGCACAATTTTGTAAATATACCATGTGCACTGATGACATTTTCAGCAGGTGAATTCCATTATATGTGAAATAAGCTTAAATAGAGCTGTAAAAAAAAAAAATAAGTGTACAAGAGGACGCCTGTGTGGCTCAGTCAGTTAAGTGTCCAACTTAGGCTCAGGTCATGATCTCATGGGTTTGAGCCCTGCATTGGGTTCCATGCTGACAATGGAGAACCTTCTGCCGATTCTCTTTCCTCTCTCTCTCTGCCCCTCCCCACTTGTGCTTTCTCTCTCTTTTGAAATAAACAAAAATAAATAATTATTTAAGTACATAAAAAAGATTAAACCCTTAAGTAATGTTACCAGAATTATTTAACTGATTAGTAAACTAGAGCTGCTGTTTTCTTGAAAAACAAATCATGTATAGACATGGCAATACATAAACATTCAATTATATATCAAATTGTTTATTGAGATTAGCATAGTTTTCCTATAATTGAACTGGCAAAAAAAAAGATGACCATAAATATTTATTTCAAAAAGTAATATTTTCTTTCCACTTTGTCCTGTGAAGCATGAACCTTTTTTCCTACTCTATGTTTTTTTCTTTTTCTCTTCAACATTAATTGCTCCAATTCTAATACAATCAACCAAAACTCATGTACACACTAGAGTGTCTCTCCTGGGTTTACTCAGCTTCCTTTTTAACTGTCCAGGTCCTACCGTCTTCTTCTCAGACTTGATATTTTCAAAAGGTTTTTTAGCAGTGGCAAATTAAACAGTTGATTATCAAGATTATCCCTTTACTTTATCATTGATTTAATCACTTGTTCTAAGCAATAGTTGGGTATTTTGTTTTTTACCCATCTCTTGTAGTTATTATTCATAGATCGGTTTCTATAGTTTCATCGATAAACTAAGGAAGAAAATAAAAATTAAAAGAAATGGTGACAGAGATGTCTCAGAATGTGGAAAAGATACACTTCTAATAGATCTTGAAGAGCTTGTCCTGTCCTCTTCCTTTTGCTATGCACTAAACAAGAACTATTGGTTTCCTAATATATCCAGGAACTATGACCACAGCCTAGATCACTTTCCTGGATAAGAATTTTATTAAATTGAAGATGTCTCCTTTCTGATACCATCGAAATGAGTAAGTCACTAGATTTACAAAAATTAAAGAAATCCTAATGAAGCATCATAAAAAGCCACATGACTGTAAGTTGGAATTGATTTTCCATGAATTGACCATGTTTCTAAATGGTCATGGATGGATGCAACTCTTCCATTTATTGGAATCCAATATTGGATTATTACAGAAACAGCAAGCCCAGAATCTAATTTAATTTGAAAGATGATAAAATTATATCCCTCTGCTGATCCTCCAGGTGTTAGAAATAGATGAGGAGATATTTTTTCTTATTTTCTACCAGTCCTCCCTAAGTTAATTTGACAAATGGCTTTTACAACAAGACAACATGCAATTGGAATTGCATCAAGAATAATGAAAGTGTCAGATAAATGGCAAAGCATAATTGGGGTAGCTTGTTTTCTTTTTCTCGAAATTGTAATACATTTGATAAACAAAGATGTTGTGTCTTCTATGAAAGCATCACTAGAGCAATTCTCTGATAGTACTAGCTAGTTGATGCTAATTAATAACAACAGAAAGAATATTCCAAGCAAAATTTCTTAGTAGCATATAGGGGGACAAAATTGTATCAATAAGCTAAAATCAATGTTTTTATTCCTCTTGTTAAGAAAATAAGATTTGATTTGAGACTATCTTAAAAATAATTGAAAACAGAAGGTTTCTGTAGCAATTGACTATGTGACCTCAAGCAAGTTACTTTTCAATAATTTTTGCACATATTTATTATTGCACATATTTCTATATATTTTATTGCATGCCAGGTCTTTTTCCTAATCTTAGTTACAGAGCATTTCTTAAGAAGCTCAAGACCTGGTTAAAGAAGCTGAAAGGTTTCAAGGGTTTTTAAAAGTTGCTATAATGGTACAAACACATTAAAAATAGAGATACAATAATTGAATAGCTTAAAGAAAAAAATCATACCAGTTTATTTCTCTCTCCTGCAAACATTTTAATGAGACCTGTCTAGGTCAATGAGAAACTGGGTTCCTTACAGTCTACCAGGGACACTTGTTTCAAGTCACTGCTTCACCATGTCCCTACATCATTATTGCTGTCTACTCAGCAGAAGCTGAGCCACCAACACAGGAAGACAGTGGTCAAGGACCAATTACCGCAGGTAGTCGGTGACCAAGGATGGAGCCTCAAGAGTGGTAGACACCACTGCTATTCCAATGGCAAAATCACAGTCATATAGCTATGCCCCAAAGCAAGGGAGTCTAGAAAATTTAGTCTACCTAATTAGCCATAATGTTCAAGAATATTAGGGGACCAGATTTTAGTAGCAACCAGCTATCTCTGGAAATTAAAAAATTCAGAATGTGCAACAATTGCTATGTTTGCTGTTGATAAAGTAAAATATTACATTTAAATTTATTTGATTTAAGCCTTTAAAAGGAAGTATCTTTGAACAAGGCAATCTCTAATGTACTCACTTTGCATAAGAACACATTTAAAATTAAAAGATTGCAAGTTTGGAAGAGCAATACAAACACATTGAAAATGTGATGCTCTACAAATTTTAAAGCAAAAAATAATTAAACTGTGGACTAAGAGATGCCCTCCATGGCTAATTACTTTTTCTTTCTAATTACGATTGTCAACTGCCTCCAACAAATAGCTAGGATTAAGTTCATAGTATTCTAGCCACATTAGCTATCATAAAATGCTCTTTCTTGGTAAATTTAAAATATTTAACCTTTGCTTGGCTAAGTGAGCCTGTACCTTGAAATACCCCAACCCTATAAAGTTGCTAAGGTTTGAGATCATCTTAATGATCTTTTGAATTATCTCTAGGTCCCTTTTCCTTAAAAGAGATTCTGGATGCAGGAGTATAGTGGTTAGATTTGCTATTATTATTATCACTAATAATAATAAACTTAACAAATTATCAAGCAGAACATCAGAGACATCTAGGAAAAATTCATAACATATGTACTTGGTTCTACACCCAGAGATGTTGGTTCAATAGTTCTCTGGAAGCCCCAAGTGCTGCATTTCTTATTAATTTATAAGCTTTGTTGAGAATTACTATTGTTGTGACCTCAGGAATAGGAACTAGTAAAGGGTTACTTCCTCCCAAGCCTGAGATGTTCTAAAAGTCTTCAAAAACTTGAAGTGAATTGGACACAGGCCATTAGAAGTGAGGATTGGAGAGAGGGGAAATGGAGACAGAGTACACCTGTCGCAGGCATGCCGTTGGTCTCTGAGGTTCTGCTCGCACCAATCAGCACTTGGTACTATCCCCATTGCCTCCAACAATCTCTTTTGAAAACGGTTTAGGATCTGCCTTTTCCTGAGAATCCTTTCCATGTTGGACTGTTTCTGCTATCATGAAACTATTTCTCTGAAGAAAATCCCAAAGTCTCCTGGGGAAGATTTACTAACTTGGAGTGGATCTGATACCTCACTGTTGCTACAGTGCTACAGAAAATTGGCAAGGTGAAATAAAGAACAAAAGCCACTTTCATCACATCTCTTTGAGTTCTTTCAGAGAGTAGTAGAGGAAAGGATTTTTCCCATCTCTCAGAACTTCTCATTGTCACCCAATAAACAAATAATAGAGTCAGAGGTAGATTAGATCTGTCAGTGTCTATCCCCAGAACTCACTAAGATGTATTATTTAAATTTACCATGTGCTTTCATTTTGAACATTTTATTAATAACTCATGAAATCAGAACATTTCATTCCTAAACCCAATGAATTAACATGTCCTATTTTGTAGACCCATCTTAGAAGGAGGTGGTGGTACAGAGAGATATAGTGTAGTGGTTAAAAATAACTTAGAGAAGCAGAGTCAGAAGGTCAAAATTCAGCTTTGCCCTCTCTCATCCCTCACTTCTCCCACCTCCTTTTTCTCTCTGCTCGTAACCACACTCTTTTCTTTCCCACTTCCTCCTAAACTCTTTTGGAACATCTGTATCGCAGGCATTTTATCCCCACTGGACTGTGTTAGTACTTAATACCAGCAGTCTTATTTCTATCCAAACAGAGCATTTAGCAAGACTTGCCTACAGTGCTCAATTGCTTGAGTAGGGACAGTGCTTAATTTGTTTTCAAAAGAATCTATCCTACTGTGTATGATAACTACCATATTTACTCATATAATTTCACCCTTTAGTTTACTGCTAAAAGAGAATATTTTATAGTTCATATAGTGATGAATATACAATATGTATACTGTTGTCCACTCTGCAAAAGCCTACCTATCTTTCAGGATTTAGCTAAATGTCTATTACTTTGTGATATCTTCCCTTAGAGATTCACTCTTTATGTTCAGAGGAACTTGGGTTCCCCCCCTCATTCTGTGATATTTTGGCATTCTTTTATTACATAACTATACTTATTTGTATGCTCATCTACTCTAGACTGAGTCATATCCAGTTTTCTAAATGCAGCTACAGGCCGGGTTTGAATTTTTTGGACTAATTAAGTGAATAACAAATGAATATACATTAAAGGAGATTTTTTTTCTTGGGAGGGGGAGAAAAGAACAGTCAAAGTGTTATAAGAAGAGGCTAATGTTTTTCTTTTTTTTCTCCTTAAACTTGATTTAATTAAGTGTGGCTATCAACCAAGTTTTCTATATTTCAGTACTAAGGGATATGCTACTAAATATATTCCTTATTCCATCCCTTAGGGCTAGGAGATACAAAATATTGTGTGTAAGGAAAGTCAAACTATTCAAGGTAGAATAATTAAGAAAACAAATAGCAGCATTCTATGTATTCAATATATTCCACTTTTTAATCTGTTGCATAATTTGACTTTGACAATAACCCACTGAGGAAAATATATAAAGTGTTATCTCACCGCACTATAAAGAAGGAAGGTAGGGATATGGATTACACAGCAAATAGTAGAACCAGAGGTAATTTTATTTCAGATTCTGAGTGCAATGCTTATTTCACTACATCTCATCATAGATACAAAGTGTGAGTGCTTGGTTGGCATACTTGATGAAGAATAAAAGCATCTCCCCTCTTTTCAAGCCAGAATTTGCTTGTTTTGTTTTATTGTGTATGTGTTTATATGTGTTTTAAGCAATCTGGATTTCAACTACACACTTGGAGGCTCTGTTCAGTTCAGTTCATACGGGTGTAGACAGGCTCTTGGGCTAGCTGAAAAGATTGACGTATTCTCAGTTCTCCCTTAAAGCCCAAAAGACCAAAGGAACAGAAGATCTGTTTTTTTTCTTCCTTTCCTTTCCTTCCGTATTATTTTTTTAAACACTTGTGAGCTTATCATTCATGTTGTCCCACAGTGCACCTCACCCAGGCATCTGGGACTGGCAAGTTAGTGTTCCTTTCTGTCAGGACTGATATTTACAGAGTGACTTAAATTGAAAAATGCAATTGATGATGACACAGTCCTTTTAAAAGTTGCTCTTATCCCGGGTTTCAAAACTGTCTTTTACATTTGGAGAGTTTTATGTAATTGTCTCTGTTGAATGGGCCTTTAGATAATAAGTTGGGGGACCCTTTCCTTTCTATCATCTATCTTTGTGATGACTTATTAAGATAAATACAAGGGGAGCCTGGGGGGCTCAGTCAGTTGAGCATCTGACTTCGGCTCAGGTCATGATCTCACAGTTCACAAGTTCGAGCCCTGTGTTGGGCTGTGTGCTGACAGCTGGGAGCCTGGAGCCTGTTTCAGATTCTGTGTCTCCCTCTCTCTCTCTGCCCCTCCTCAACTTGCACTCTGTCTCTCTCTCTCAAAAATAAATAAACATTAAAATTTTTTTGAAAAAATAAAATAAATATCAAAAAGAACCTTGAAGGGGAAAATCGACAGAGAAAGTGATGTCAAAGGACAGCAGGCCCTCCTGGGGAACTGGGTAGGAAGTAAGACACTATTGCAAAGCAGTTTGTTCAAGCTCCATTCGGATTACTTGGACAATTCACAGTGTCCCAGTGAGTAGAGGTGGTTATACTGGTGGCAGCTAAGCCACAAAGAGGAGAGGGTAGCATATAAATACCAACTGTCACCATTGAATGCTTTCCCTCCGACCTCGGGCCTCCTTCTGCTACATGATGCCAGTGCCTTGGGGCTCACAGCAGTAGAAACACTTCCCCTGATGCACCAGTTCATTGAGCTGGGTTTGTGTTGAAGAGAATCTGAGTTCTTGATTGGCTTTTCAGACATAAGTATAGGTTTCCTGATGTGGCTAACAAAGCTCAGAACTATGGCACTGTCAGCTAGCTTCTTATCCACAACTTTCTGGTCATCTTAGGAAATAGCTTACAAAACAGGAAATCTTTTCATGTTCCAGGTGATTTCCCAGACTTATTTGCCATGAAATGTCACCTTCTCAGGTGGTAGAACAGAATTTATCACAATTAAAGAAAGCATTGACATGTGGCTTTAAGTGGTTAAAGGGTTCCTTTTAACTTGAGATCTTTACTCTATTTGTTAAACGTGCATATGTGCATGGAAAATTTATTATGACTGTAAACGTTATATGTTCTTCAAGAATGATCACATAATTTTTATTGCTTTCAGAAATGTCTGCTGCAAGAAAACTTTCTTGTCTTTCAGAAACTAATGAACCATGTTTATGATCTACAAATGTGTACTGAGTGGTGAAGTAATACACACTGACCTGCTGGGTCACTCGTTCTCCGCCTTACGCTACATTACTACACAAAGTGAGCAAACAAATTAGGATAATTATTGGGAGGGGGGAGAGATGCTTCCACATGTAATTTTCCCCAACTAGTTGACAAGGTGTGAAAACATTAATATCTAATTAGACCAGGTTAGAAATGAGCAGTAATTTAAATCCCTACACAGTCTTCTTAATCTAGGATTGTTAAATCAATTCTAGCAAACTTTCATCGCAGATATTTTTGTCCTCTCTAGTCATCAGCTGTAGAATGTGATTCTTAATTGTGCAAGCTTCTGTTGATTTGGAGGTGCTAATGGCATTTCCTCTTTTCTTTTGTATCTTTTATATTTGTAAGCACATTAACAAATAGTCAAACAGGCAAACAGGAATGACTATGGTATGAGTTAACAATTGTTTCCCAATAACTTTCAAACTACAGAGCTCTCTAGTAATGTTGAATTAGAAAAAATATCACTCCTACAATATAGCAGGAGAAGGTAGAATGTGCCTATGGGAGAGATCCTTCCCTGGTGAGCTTTTTGCATGGACACAAGACACAGAGGACAGTGTGAGCCATCCACAATGAGCCAAGCAACTGGCTCCTCTGCTAGTTCAATGCAAGGGCCCCACTTCCTACTTAGTATTGTCCAGTGGAAGCCAATATGTCACCAGTCTGCTCGCTCAGAAAGCGGAGTAATGGGTATGAGAAGAATAAGATCTGTTTCTGCCCCACAGAGCTCTTTCTTAGGGAAGAGAAAACAATACTCTCATTAGTAGTTCTTCAAAGGATTAGCTTTTAAGCTTCAAGTACAACTGTGTAAGAAGTCCATAAAGGCTGGTTAGTTTAAATACAAATAAACAGGGAAACTGAGAGACTTACAATATAATCATATAGGTGATTTTCTGTTTGCCCTTTGAGAATTAGGAATAATCAGGTTCTGCTCCTTTAGCATGAATGAAAAAGTTGTCCTTAAAATAGAGTGGCCTAGGTGGCTGTTGGTAGCAGTAGGTCAGAGTAGAAATCCTTCACCTCTGATTTTCACAATCAAATGCAAAACTCTTATATTCACTGTTTACTTGAAACGTGTTGCCAGTTAGATATCCCATATACTACTGTGACTTTAAACAAATTTCCTTAGTTCAAGATAAAAGATAATAATAATAAAGTAAACCAAAATCTGAATTTCACATTCCCAATTATAAGCAGTCAAGCCTAGTAGGAACATCTTGGTATATAATTCAGGTGACTTAAGTCCTTCTCTACCTCCATCTAAATACATGACCTTGAGCAAATTACTAAAGGCCTTTGCCATCATCTTAATGCGCTACCGAATAGGGATTTAAAAATGTTAGAGCTGGAAGAAACGTGATATAATCTACTCAAATCCATTTCTACAAATAAAATAACCTGGGATAAAGCTTAGGAATCTTTTTCAAAGTCATGTCAATTAGAAGCAAAAGAAGAATAGGATCAAGGTCTTGCTTTATAATGCCTTTTCCTTTAGTGCCTAGCTGCTGTGAGGACAACCTGAGAATGTGTTATGTCCAAGGATGGTGTGATATAAATCTAAATGAACATTGCTAATGTTTGCCTGCATATTGCTAAGGTAAATCCTAAAGACTGAACTTCTACACTAGACTGAAATGAACTTGAGGAATAGTTAGAACAAAATACTAAAAGAAAAAAGCCCACTGAAATGGTTAAAACCATAGTCAATAATTTCTTTCCATTCAACATTATTATAAGTACTTTCCCACTTATGTTCATTCCGTTTTGTTGTATTACTTTTGACTCCTTTGGTCTCTTGATAGTCTTTCTGGAAATACAATGAGCAAGGGAGAGCTACAATCCAAAAACTTTTCTAAGACATGCTTCAGTGATAATAACTAGAAAGGATAAGACCAGATCCACCAAAATCTGTGCTTTAAAGGCTCTGGAGAACAAGCAGTGTTTAAACACACTAATGAGAGATGTCATTACTTGTATCATTGGTGTTCATAACCCTTGGCCCACTGATAATTTGCCATGAAAAATAAAAATTTCATGGTCTTTTTTTTCTGAGAATATTGTAGCAATCACCTTCAAGAGACGTCGTGACAGAGTTCTTTGTGATCTGCAGCTTCTTTGAGGTTGCCCTTGTGGATGCCATTCTGAGAATGACCAACTTCTGCCCTTCCTCTGAACCACACTGATGCAGATCAGTTTTCATTTAATTAAATGGCTCCAATTTTGGTGGTCTTGTTCTGTCATTCTTTCCTCTCGGCCACACTCAATGCAATACCCACCACATTTAAAGAGGGAGTCCAGCACGGGTATTCTCAGCTGTGGGTCGGCTTTGGGTTACTTGTCAATGTCTCCAGAAAGTGTATGTGGACCACATTCTGATAAATTAAATCACATCTTAAATAAGCTAGAACTCACTTAAAAAAAAAACATAATTAAGCCCCCACCAATCCCTACCCCATTAGTCCTTAATTTAACTGAATTATAACTCTCTATTCTTATATTAGTAGGTCTATTTAAAAATCAAGTTAACCATACATCAATTCCATTGTTAATATAATCTAATACCGTCAATATTTCAGGACAAAGAGAAAGGTGTGAAATATTGAGAAAATATAAAATTTGAACTCAGACTTTAGTTTTGTATTTTACTAATGTTTATAGCCAGTGTCTGACACTGGTTCCTGACTGTGACTTACTAAACAAATAATAATAAATAAATTAATTAATTTCTAAAAGAAGTATGTGAAATTGATTATATGGAGGTAGGTTCTTAACCTTGAAAGCAAGATTGTAATCTTAGATCATTTCATTTCAACTAATAATTATTGTGTTATATATTGCAAAGGAATTCAATTATTTATAAAAGTATTTTGTTTCATTTAGCTGTGACAGAACAGAAGGGGGAGAGATTTTGCAGAAATATTTCATTATATTTGGCATTTATCACTTGATTGAACAAACCTCTTGCCAAAAATTTGAGGAGGTGAGGAATTTGAAAATAAACTGAATTTGTTCAGTCTGAATTGTTAGCTAAGTGTTATTTAAACTTAAGGGTGCATGCAATTTTAAGAGGAGTAATGAGTTTTCTGTCAATAGAAATTATCGGGGAAAAAAGGGTTGGCTGAGGAAATTTCTGTATTTCAAGGAAGATGTTTCCTGACCAATGGCCTGCAATTTCTGTTAGAATAAAAAGTGGAGGTTATGTGTGAGAGAGAGATAGAGCAAGAGCGAGCACAGGACTTGATTGTTTTGAGCATTAGCATTGTTTATTTTATTTTTTAATTTTTTAATGTTTATTTATTTTTGAGAGAGAGAGAGAGAGACAGAACATGAATGGGAGAGGGAAAGAAAAAGAGAAAGATGCAGAATGCAAAGCAGGCTCCAGGCTCTGAGCTGTCAGCAAAGAGCCCATTGCAGGGCTTGAACCCACGAACTGTGAGATCATGACCTGAGCCGAAGCCGGAAGCCGGACGGTTCACTGACTGAGCCACCCAGGTGCCCAAAACATTTGCATTTAAAAGATCCTCCAGTGATTCTGATGTGCAACCATCCTGTAGAGGGTTTCCCTAATTTCCCTCACACCCTTAAGATTTTGCTAATTTCAAGGATGACTTGAACTATCAGCTTAAGAAATACAAAACCAAGCATATATTTGACTTTTGCAATTAAAAATACAAATCAGGGGGTGCCTGGGTGGGCCCAGTCAGATTTTTTATTTGGGCTCAGGTCATGATCACAGGGTCTTGGGACTGAGCCCCATGTCGAGCTCTGCACTGCAGGAGAACCTGCTTAGTATTCTCTCACGGTCCCTCTGCCCTTCTCCCCCACTCATGTGTGCTCTCTCTCCAAAATAAATAAATAAATAAACAAACAACAAAATAAGTAAAATAAGCACAAATAAAAATATAAATCAGGGGCGCCTGGGTGGCTCAGTCAGTTAAGCACTCAACTTCGACTCAGGTCATGATCTCTCAGTCTGTGAGTTTGAGCCTCGCATCGGGCTTCGTGCTAACAGCTCAGAGGTTGGAGCCTGCTTCACATTCTGTGACTCCCTCTTTCTCTGCTTCTCTCCCACTCATGCTCTATTTCTCTCTGTCTCTCAAAAATAAATAAATGTTAAAAAATTTTAAAAAATAAATCAGAAGATAATGAGTCTTCTATGACCTAAGCAACTTAAGCTTTGTTGTGATAAAAATTAAAGAAAAATTCCAGTCTTTGCAGGCATGGTGTAAGAACTTTTTATATATTAGCTGATTGAGCTCAGAGGATGGTGCTATTGAGATTATCATCACCATCATCATCATCATCATCCCCGTTACAGGGAAACTGATGCAGAAATTAAGAAACATGTCACCTGCTAATAAATGGAAAATCTGAAACCAGCCAATTTGGCTAAATAGAATATATACTTAGTGAAAATCCTACACAGCCTCTCATGGTTTTACAAACAGAACCCAATACAATCCTGTACACACAAATAATTCATCCAACCGAGTGGCCTCCTTTAGGACGTTATAAGGCACTCGGGAAATACTTGCTTTGCTTTGAAAGAATGAGTGCAGAATTCAGACTTGTCTGAAAGAATGAGCTCCACTCTCTAATACCATCTAGGCATTCCATTAGAAACATATCGAAGACGGATGGAAATTCATCCTTGTTGTGAAACTCTCCAGAAAATAACGTGGCACAATATCCCTGAGGTGATACATCTTAATGCCTGCCCTCCTTCCTTCTGAAAGTTTCTTCTATTTAATCCAAGTCTCTCATATGCTAATTTAGACTGTTTCATTTTGTTACATTCTTTCCTGTCTTCAAAGAAGCTAGCGGGGGGAAAACAGTGGCTTGGTAAAGTGCTGTTTCCCTCAGCCTAGAGCTGGGGTACATGCAGAGTTTTGTGCTCCATTCCCATCAGGAAACGAACTGAAGGGCCTGGCCGTTGGCTGTCAACCCTGAACCGTCAGGAGCACTGCCTCGGGAAGTTTACAACACGGCCCACACCCAGGCCCACACCAGACCAACTCCAGGCTGTGGCCATCTTTCCATGTCAAAACAGCTGTCTACTTCATAACTGCCAACGTCTCTTAAATTATCTGTGTAGCTAGTACTTTTAATACATCCTGGTTTCCTTTATCGCAAGTATTTGCCCAGCTTTAATGCAATCCAGAGGTAGCTGCTCACTCTCCGTCCCACGGGGCCGGTGTAGTCAGTGCAGATGAACTCTCACCCAAGGATCACAGCCTGACCTAACGGTGGTGGGCATGGTGCTACGTCCGGCCATTGTCACTTCCCAAAACACCAGACACATGCTTGAAATCTCTCTGCTTTTGTCCAGGCAGAGGTAGTTCTATCTCCGTTAAGCTTGTGGCTAAGGATTTTTGAAAAGCCAGGAGAAAGGACTCTCGCCCAGGCTACGCCATGAAGTCCCCTCCCCCGAAAGCTGAGGTCTGTGGTACAAGAGCAGAGCCACTGAAACGAGGCCCTCATCCCGCTTCCCTGCGGCCAAAACTGCACTGGAGTTTGAGCTCCTAGAAATGAGTGCCTATGAAACACAGTGTATGAACCAAGAAAATAAATCTCACCACTTCCATTCATTTAGACTTCCACTCTACTCACATAAATGTTTGATGTCTACCCCCAAAATGTCAGCTGAATCCAGTCCTCTCAAAGCTAAGCTAAAATGAGGCTCAGGAGAAAGACTTCTCCAGTTTTTTTGCATAGTGTCCTCTCAAAACACAGATGTTTCTTGTCCTTAAATAAAAAGCAGATTTTTCTCCTTTGTCTTAAGAATTGCACCCAGGGATCGATTTGGAAATAAACATATTTCCAAATTGTATATGCAAAAATGATTCCGCATGTGCTATAAAGCTGACAGGTTGGCAGGCAGCTAGATACATCACGATTTTCTTACTAAATAGCAGGGGTTTTGAAAAAGGGAGAGTCTGTATTATACAGCTGTGCAAAATGACAATGAATCTACATGTGACATAAAAAGGCCTATTTTGAAAAGTTAAAAACCAAGTCTTGATAGAACAACAGAATCCAAGAAACCACTTGGCTGTTTCAAACAATAGATCTGCTCGCTGTCACTGTTGACTTACAGCAAAACGATTCCGAGGTATAAACTAACAAGCAAACTAAAAACACCCACACTTGTTCCTGTGAGGGCAAAACAAGAACAGAAAAGCAACAAAATAAACACCACAGCATCAGCCCCAGTAACCGGCACACGAACACCGCGAAGTCTCCAGAGTCGGGGGAAGAGAACCGATGGCCTCCGGAAGGCAGCCGAGGCGGAGGCCAGAATGGGAAGAGGAGAAAGGTGTCCACTCCTAATTTTTACCTCAGGTTTTTTCATAAGAGCTGCCAATTCTCTCATTGGTAATTTATTACTTCACTTCAAGGGGAAAATTTAATATTTGGTTTAGGAAAATGGCATGAAATTAAAGGATACCGAGAAAGGCTCTGAACTGCTCTGGGGATGACAGAAACCATTTTAGAGGTTTCTGTGGCCTGCACTTTCATTTATTAGAGAGTGACAACTTTTTATACAGCCTACTTTCTGAGGCTCCAGTTTTCCCTTTCTTTATTAAAGGAAGAACAAAGTCACTGGGCTCGAACACAAAGTTTAGAGCCCTTGTGAACGGGGAAGCAGGAGGAGAGAGTATGGCCTTTCCACCTTCTTCACCAAAGGAGGTAAGCGTTGCTTGTAGGGTTGTACTTTTTCTCTTAGCCAGCATCTCTGGAAGGGCTTCACGTGACCTTTCATTGTTGCTGGAGGGGCAGTCAGTAGGCCTGGCATTCTCCTGGAAACTGAGCTGAAGAAATGTGGGTCCAGAGCTGCGCGACAGAATGTTCCTGCAGCCCCCCGCCTCCCAGGGCCTCACCCACCACCTCCCGAGCATCTGCTGGTGCTCCCAGTAAGGACAGAGCCGAGTATCAGCTTTGTGTCCTAGGAGCTAAGGAAAGCAAATTCAGGAGATCTTCCTTTTCTGTGGGCAAATCACAATCTTCCTGGACTTCCAATTTCTCATTTTTAAAACAATGGGTGGGGATGGGTGTAAGTGAAAGAATCTCGACTGATCCTTCCAACTCTTGACATTGTATAATTAGTGATTTAGTGTGTGTTTTTACACAAACAGCCACACATACACAGACACACACACAGGCACACACTTTCACAGTGTGAGGAATCATGGTGCAGAGAGTTAAGTGCTACAGTTTTTCATCCACAGGGATCCTGAGCTAACTCAACAGAGCGAAATTTTCTAAATGTGCTCTTTTGCTGCTTCTGTTTTAACGTGCAGTCTCTGGGATGGCTTCTACACCTGTAGCGTGAGGTAAGGCAGCAAGTTACCACCAGTGTTTTCAGGCGCTTATTATGGATTACTTTGCATATTTGATATATGCTTAGAGGAGACAAAGATGATTGACTTTAAGTGTTCCCAGCCTCCCAACACCCCAATTTCATCCAAAGAGAGTTTGATTTTTGCCTTCTCAGCTTTTCCCCCCTGTCTTCAAAAGGCTTTCCCCCTCTTTGTAGGTCTCTAACAGCCTCAAGTGTTTGCAATGCAAAAGGAGAGATCGGGTTGGAAGAGAACTTCAGATACTAGAGGAAAAGGAGGAGGACTTAGAACATATCGATTTAATTAAATAACACAGAAGTAATAGAGAGGGGCAAGCAAGGTTATAGGAGCTGGAGAAGAGAATCTTTTAAGAGAGGCACATCTTAGCAGCTGCAGGATAGAATGTAAGAGAATAGAAAGGAACAGGGAATGGTTATAAGGTTCCATTCAACTGTGTGTTTGGAGCCTCTTAGGGCTTTTCAAGAAAAGCAAGCAAAAGACTTGAGCTCTTTTTGTGTTTTAACTGCTCCATAGATCTGAGACCAAGCCACAGAGACCAGGTGGTGTAAGAGTTCTAGTTCTTTCTAACAAGGGAATGAAAAGGGAGTTCAGAAGATGAAAAGTTTGTTCAGCTCACAATTTGTGCCAACATAACTTATGATGAAAATGTAAACCCCTCCTCCCCAAAGGAAGATGGAAACAAGCAGCAGTCATTAAATCTTGATTTCAGATAATGTCAGTGCTTCAGGCATGTATTATCTTAACAGTGATGGCGCCTCCAGTTCCTCAATTGTCCCACCTTTTTTTCTAGTGAAGATGATAATTATGATAGCTATAAGAAGTTACTCTGTTATTCATGCTTTTGGCGTAAATACATGACTGTCATTATGCCAATAAACAACCCAAGGCAAGCGATAATGAGGTCAATGCTGAACTCAATCCAATCTCATGCGGTGCTTCCTGAGCTGTGAGGCTCCAATGTGTCATATGTAATTTCAATCTAATGACCAGGAAGTTATCTCCAAATTCCCAGAGTGTCTGATGAGGCTGGAGAGAGCTCTCCTGACACAGAGAAAGGCAATGCTGTAACGGAAAAGCTAGGGGCCTCCAGGTCCTATCAAGCCATTGTCAAATCTTCTATCTAGATCAAGTGGAGAGTCCTCTATTTCCCTAAATTAGTTGTCTATGAATGAATTCTGTGAATTCATTCCTTGGGGAAGGAAAGCTGTTATACATTAAAATACTCATTAATAAACTGATCACCTACAAAATTAGAACCTGGCCAACTATCCCTGCCCAGTAAAATTGCAGGGTAAAACTTCCCAGTTTTTAAAAAGGCAGGATTACATGCAATTAAGGAGAGTGGCTTTCAAACTGCTGCCATCATAAGCACGGGCACCAATGAATATGGATCAGGGAGGATTATTCCCCTTGAAGACTGAGAAAAATGGATGTATTCATCAGAAGGGAATGATTGAACATCAACAGAAGACAGAAGCCCTTGGGAACTTGGATGAACCCATTCAATGTTTCCACAAACAGATCTATGAGTCTTGTGTTAAAGTTAAATCTGAAGTAATCTTATTCTAAGAATTAGTAAAGAATGGAGACTAAAGTCTGGGATTGTGATGCCTTCTGCTTTGGTTTTCTTTTTCAACATTACTTTGGCTTTTTGGGGTCTTTTGTGGTTCCATACAGATTTTAGGATTGTTCTGGCTTTGAGAAAAATGCCAGTGCAATTTTGATTGCATTGAATGTGCAGATTGCTTTAGGTAGTATTGACACTGTATGTTAGCCAACTTGACAATAAATCACATTTTTAAAAATTAGTGAAGAATGCAGTGATACCCCCAATCTCCAAATATAAAATTATTTATTTTCTCACTTACAAGGTTTAATCTTTTTTTTGTGAGAACATCTGAAATTAATCCATGGATGTATGCATACACCTGTGTGTTTGCTCTGTCTGACCAATTATTCTGAGCTACCCAAGAATATTTACCACCTCTCAGATCAGATGTGGTCATGGTAATGGGGATGATCGTTCCCAGATAACTCTCAGGGATCTGGTACCACCTTCTCTTCTCCTCCTTCAACTCACCATTTAAACGGAACCCAAATTGCTTCTCAAAGGCCGAGTCTTTTATTAGAGTCATTGCTGCTACTTTCCCATCCACACACACACATTCTCTACCATCAGTCACTGCACGGAACCAGCCATTAGAGGGCGCCGGGGCTGCAGGATGTGCTGCATTGGTTCCCAGACCGTCGGAGTCCTTGTCATGCAGCAACTTTTCATCAGCAGTTTTCAGAAAGGAGACAGGTTGCTTTTGATGCTGGCAGGGGACAGTCATTGGTAGATGACTCTGTTGCATTATGTGGAAGAACTTGGCCCATTGCTTTAAGGTAAACAAATAAGTTTGGCTCCTTTCATTACAATTGTCCCCCTTTGCTTATCAGTGACATTAACCGCAAACCACCCTGCAGATCTTTTATTTATAAGGACAACTCTTGAAGGTCCCCTTGCTATGGAGGGACGAGTCATAGAAGGTGAAGGAAGATATAAGGGTACACCAGATTAAGAAAGCAATTCAATATTGATAACAGGAAACTAAAATACAATCTAGTAAGGTTAGAAATAAATATCTTGATGAGATTTGTCAAAGGACACCATCTCAAGGATGTAGTGAACTCAGATGTTAAATTAGAATTACATCCCAGTAGATTCAGATGGAACTTGGCCAAGGATTACAGGGTGACATTTCTTGTCTTGGTGCTCATATAGAAATGTTCCATTTTGTTAATGTAACGTAATGTAATTAGGTGAATGTGACAGTAAGCAAGTGACGTCCATTAGCAATAGTGGATCATTCCCTCTGCAGCTTGTTCAAGAAAAACTTTAGTATCAGAGAGTCTGATGTATTTATAAGGGAGGGCCCATTAGTTTGAATATGGGTCTAACAAAAATGAATTGGGGACAATGAATTTCCTTCTCAAATTGTCATTGTAATGCATTCCAAAGGCTAAAAGAAATGACAATTGGATTATCTGTTCCACGGTTCTGTTTCCTTAATGCAGATAACTGATATTTGTAAGTTATTTGGAAATGTCACTTGAAAAAAGTAACAGCCAAGCAGAATTAAGAGCAGATAGATCAATAGATAAGCCATTAGGATCTCTATTCAAAATATCACTGTGGAATGTTACAGTCCATATGTTTGTGAATCACCGTCCTTTTCATGGTTAGTTCATTTTTCTAGCCCTGTTAGTGCAGCTGATGGGAAAGGTAAGATGCTGCAAATAAAGCCAAGGTCATGATTTCCATACATTCAGGATGCTATTGGGTGGTAAGTCCTTATGTTGCATTGTTGTAGCCTCTCTACAAGTCCTCTAGCTCACCCCATGCCTGCCAGTGGCATCTCTGTGCACACTCCTATTCCAGGATGTCCAGAACTGATTCCATCTTCATGCCACCTTTTTCTTGTTCACAGGATTCTTCCTCATATTGGAAGTATATTCCTAACTCCAGATACAGGTGACATGCCACATTCTGTATTAAGGCTTTCCTGATCTCCAAAGTCTAAGAAACAGGAGCAATCCTCTGAACCTATGACATTCTGTGTGCAACTTAATGAAAGTTGTCTTATTTCACTTGTGGTCATATCTTTTATCTTCTAATAATTGGGCACCTTCCTTAAGGACAAGGATAGTTTCTTCTCTTTTGTATTCCCCACATCACTAATACATTGTCTGGTGGAAATGAGAGGCTCCAAATAGATTTATTGATTGGATTATTGTATTACTAGGTTAACTAATTAATTGATAATGGTACACTAACGAATAGAGTGAGCTCAGTCTGGTACTGCTCCTGAAAACCCAATTAAACAACATATGGAGAAGGAATAAGTTTGTATGACTCTTGAGGCTGCCTGCCGTGGAAGGGTGAACTCTGGAGAAGTCATCTAAGGGAAGGTGAAGAAGGATATAAGGGGACATCAAAGTAAGAGGGAGCACAGTAAATATGGATTACTGGGAAACTAAAATGCAATCATAGTGAATTGTATTCTCTCTGTCTCTGTCTCTCTCTGTCTCTCTCATTTTCCTAAATTGCAGTAATACTGTGTACTTTGTACTGGAAGGTAATGGATTGCTATTTTAAATACAGCTAACCAAGTCAGGAATAAATATGAAGCCTCGCTATTCATACTTACGCTTTGATTTGTCCTCAGTAGGTGCAACACGCAAAGAGGTAAGTGAGAGGAGATCTATTTTAAGTTCAAGACTCCAATGTCCTCTCTCTCTGGAGAGGAACAGAAGGAATTCTTTAGGAAGGAGGGCAGTTTGAAAGGCAGAAGAATCTATGACACCTAAATAACACAAGAGGGAGCCCTTTCCAACCCAGTCACAGGAAAGAACCAAGCCCTGGATTTGAGAAGCTGAGTTCCCTAAGCCCTAATGAAGCAGCAACTAACACTTGTATTCATTCTTTGCCTCTTCAAAACTCAAAAACATGCAAAATTAAAAAAAATTATAAGATGAAATATACTGATTTTTTAAGAAGTAGGTTGAGATGATAGCTAATAAAAATATTCTACTTAAGTTTTACTCCTATTTTTATACTAAGGGCAACAACTGAATTAATTCTATTTTGCAAAATATTTATCTTTACGTGTAGATGTGTAAACTCTGCATGTTGTTTAGCATTTCATGGGTTTTGTTGTGTGCCCTATGAAGCAAATACCCTGGCCTAGGGATTCAAGGGGTTGAATTTAATCCAATTTTTCTCATTGCATGACTTTAGATAATTAACTACTTTCTCCTTCTATTATTCAGTCTGTGGAATCAAAATTTTGGATCTGATGTTTTCTAAGGTCCTTTGCAGGTTAAATAGTTTTCTGGGTCTATGAAATATGACAGTTTTATTAAGTCTTTGATAAATATTCAGGATATGGTTATTGAATGGATATAAGTCAAAAGATATCTGACTTTTAGGTCTCTTACTAAAAAGAATCAGTATAAGATGAATATATGGAAAATGCAATGTTTTAGAAACCAGGATGAGGTACTTGAACTTTGAAGTCCAAATATTTTTGTAAATTTTCTACACAAGGGTATTACTCATACGGTCTTGAGGTGACTCAATTTTGGTGACTAGGTTAGGTCTATAAATACATGAAGACATTACTTGATCTTTTTGATTAGTGTGTTGGTTTACCTGATCCAAGGAAATGGTTTCATTTGTTGGGCATGGGGGCTGGAGTTTGTGATGGCTGGTTTTGTTTTTTTTGTTCTCTTAAGCAGTACTTCTAAAGTGTCTGTAGTTTTAGAAGAGTAAATAAACTTCACTAGATTGAAGTTACTGTTTAAAGGGCTTACATTATAACTATCTTAATTGGGGGGTAGACAGCATTATTGCTATCATGTTGAGCTAAACTACTTTTATACTGTCTTCAACCCATGGACGCAGACATCATTCTAGGTCTTGGTTTTCATTCTATACTTCATTTGTTTATATGGGACCTTCTTTCTCCTCCAAACTTTCTTCATTTTGTCCTCTTTCTCTCTTGGGTTCTGGAAATCCTGCATTCCTTTGTCAAGCCATAGGAATCTTTCCTAAGTAAAACGGCCTGGCTAACCCTGTGAAGAAAATCGGAGATTGTGAAAGAACAGGAAGGGATGGGGACTCCAGAAGTTATAATTTAGTGGCTCAGTAGTTTGGGGCGGCGGGGGGGTGGGCAAAAGAATTATCGGAGGATATCATGAGGGCAAAGCACTGGTTATGTAATAAAAAGGGATAAAGGTGCATATGGAAAATAATGAACAATATGCAGTCATAATGTAAAAGAGATCTGGAACAGATGGATATTCTAAAGCTTAGGCATGAGCCTACTTCCTTTCTTCCTTCATTTTCTCAATAAACATTGAGTATCTTCTATATGTCAGGCCCTTGGTATCAAGGCCAAAGTAGATATGTTTTAGTGTCAAGACTACTGGGTCTATACGTAAGATGAACAGGTGAACAAATAAGAATGGAAAAGAGTAAGCATACGCCAAGGCGAGTGGTGGATAATGAAGGAGTTATGGTCCCGTTTGTCTAGAACAAGGGAGTTTCACGAGGGGGCATCAGTAGTGTTGAGTATTGGACAATCGCTAGTTTCCCAGGCAGATTTAGGGAGGAAGGGCATTGCAAGAAGAAGGAAAAGTTTGCAACTGTACAGAGATAGCAATGGTAAGGTGTGTTTGGGGAACGAAAATTTATTTGATATTGTTGGAGACCAAAGTTCAAGGGAAGTGGTAGAAGAAGGGGAATCTGCTAAACCAGCTACTGGTCAAATGGCAAGAAGCCCTGTGAGCCATGTTAAAAATGCCTCCTAGAAACCTAATAGGAGACCATGGGAAGGTGGGGGGGAAGAGTTGGGGAGAGGGAGCGAGGCAAATCATGAGAGACTTTTGAATGCTGAGAACAAACTGAGGGCTGAAGAGGGGGGGAGGAAGGGGAAAGGAGGGTGATGGTCATGGAGAGGGGCACTTGTGGGGAAGAGCACTGAGTATTATTTGGAAACCAACTTGGTAGCAGACCATTAATAAAATTTTTTTTAAATGCCTCCTAGATGATGTCAAAGGTGATGCGTTTTATGTGGGATAAGGACGGTAAGGTGAATTTTTAGAGAGATCACTGTAGAAGTTCCTGAAAGATTCATTTGAGTGGTATACGAATGGAAGCTCTAGGCAAGAGCTGACGGGGATTGGTTAAGAACAAGGTTTATATATGAGCAAGCTTTACTGTGCCCACTTTTTCTTCCCTGGTTTGGTACAAGTACACTAACTACTCTTCACAGTGATCTATTCGAGTTGGAGAGTGTTTTGTACTTTTAAAAGTCCTTCCTCTCACCTCATCTTATCCTCTGCTCTGATAGGGATGCAAAATGACATTAACCTCATTTAACAAGAGCAGAAACTATGTAGAGTCCATAGTGAGATTGGAATTCGAATTTTCATTTCTGTGTCTTTTCTTCTCTTATTTCTTCTCTTCTCTTCTCTTATTTCTTCTCTTCTCTTCTCTTCTCTTCTCTTCTCTTCTCTTCTCTTCTCTTCCCTTCCCTTCCCTTCCCTCCCCTTCCCTTCCCTTCCCTCCCCTTCCTTTCCCTTCCCTTCTTTCTTCCTTCCTTCCTTTTTTTATTCTCTCTCT
Organism: Suricata suricatta; assembly: GCF_006229205.1. Taxonomy (NCBI): domain Eukaryota; kingdom Metazoa; phylum Chordata; class Mammalia; order Carnivora; family Herpestidae; genus Suricata; species Suricata suricatta. The sequence continues at coordinate 34,863,953 of NC_043700.1, read as the reverse complement.
CTCTCTTCTTCTTCAATTATAGAAAGCCTCTTTTTTCTAAGTTGCTAAGGAAAGGCATTATGTCGCACTGAAGCTGCCCCAAATGCCATCAATATAGTTGATAAAAAACCAAGCAAGAATTAATGCCATACATTTTACTGGATGAAAGATTCAGTTACCAAACATACAATATTGCAGACACACACGTGAATATGTAAGTATATACACAGTTGAACAGTTGAATATTGGTGGTGTGTTTTCTAATTTGAATGAACTTCAGTGCATTTTGGTTGTGTGTTTTCTCATGTAGATGAACTTAAGTGTACACTGCCAACTTTGTTCTTGGTTTCCTGCGTACACGGGTTAGGAAATAACTATATAACATGCTCAGAGGCACTTGGTCCTTTATAAATAGAGTTTTGGGGTAGGCATCTTTCAAATGAGAATCACTGATCAAGAGCTGTAGTGCCAACCATATGTTTCTCTGCTGCTGGTTTACAAGGGGCCCAGCCAGCAACCCTATTACCCAGAGAGAACAAGTTTCTATAAAGGCCAGATTTCTCCATGAAGATTCTTTTTAACATTTTTTTCTTTAAAAATATGCCCAATAAGAAACACCTTTCTCCACGTTAGCAACTGGCTCCAATTATGTGGGGTTTTTTTTCTTGTTAATGGCTATAAAGAGGCAGGTTGTAGAAGCAGGCATAACTTTCACAGCTAAAAATAACTTAATCTCTCTTACCGGGTCTCCAGGCACAAAACAAGGAAATTTTCCTCATGTAGCACTTGTTCCGTGAGTTTGCTTTTTACTTATCTGAAGTCACGCCCCTTGATGGGCAGTTAGTCATAAGGATTCTGGCACAGAGAGTTAGCAAAGGCAGTAACCATACATGTCAAGGAATAAAATTCTCCGGAAAAACAAATAAGCACCTTAGGAGTTTCCCAGATGTCTCAACAGTACCACGCAATAGCTAGCGCAGACGTCTTTGTCCTGTTTGACCAGGCTGTTGAGCCCTAGATCATGGATATTGGTATTATCTCAGGAATGTTGCAGGGAGAAACAGGATTCTTTTCTATGCAGACTGAGTACATAGATCTCTCATCCTCTCTTGAATATAATTGCAGTCAGCTCAAAAATCGTTTATTATCCGATTAAGGTAGGCCTGGCTTACACACTGATGTCGTACTGACTTTAAAATTGTGGAAGGCATGGTTCCTCTAGAGATGAAAATACGTCGGTAGAGCACAGCTGTGAAGCAGGAGGCTGAAGATTTAAGGGGAGACTGTTCTTTCTCTGGCTGCCGTTCTCTTGTGTGTGCTTCAGCACCCCATGCTGTCAGGACCCGTTTTACACAGGGATCAGAATTAATGGAGCCATTCACTGGGGCTCAATTAGAGAGCATTCACCTGGGAAACTGTAAGGAGCAGAACTATAAATCTTATAATCAAATATTGAATTATCTCTAATTTATTTACTTAGGGAATTGAGAGCCCTGAGTTCTGCAATCAAATGTGTAAAGATTTATTATGAAAGGACATGTTTAAGACTGGGAAGAACAAAGCTTTTAGTTTTTTTTGTGGTGAAATCGCCTCTAAACAGGAGGGTTGTTAAAAGCTAGACCTAATGTGGCAACGTAGGGGTAGCGTTGCCTCCTGGTGCCAGGCACCATGCGCACCGTGACAAAATCGCCTGCAAGGGTTACCTCCCAACACTCTTCTGCCACCTGTCAAAAGTGAAATACAACCATAAGTATGTTTAGTCCTCATAAGTAGAAACAAAATGAAGTTTGTCAAACCGTGATGGTATTTGTCTCCCCTTGTACTCCTCCCATATTATCAGAGCTTCCCAGCGAGGACTTTTTCCCTGTCCGTATTTTACAGTCTTCCAATATACTGGACACTTCTGACAGCTCTGTTTGCCTCCTCCTGTTTTTTCAAAAGTACAGAATTACAGAGAACATTGAATTGAATTTTGCAGGGGATCAATAATTATAGAATCTGCAGCATTCCACCTGTGCTCTAGCCCACATTTTATTACTGTAACATCATGAATTAAAACATGAGGCCATATAAAATATATACCAATAGGAAATTTACTGGATACTCCTTGGATTTTTAGAGGTGATTGATTATGTAAAATACACATGAGCAGTCAAACGTCTCAGCCTTAAATAGGGGAGCCTCAGTTTACAGAAGATAAGCACTCAGTGGTTGCCATGCATCTTATATTTGTAAAATAAAACTGAAGTTATTATATATAAATGAAGGTGCCAGTGGTGTTTCTGAATCGCCAGCAGGACTTGCTCATTGCTGCCCACTGTCACTCCCAGGTGTTTTTCAAGGAGAGGGGGCAGATTAGAAGATGTACCAAGAGACAGGTGATTCAGGTATGAACGCCCTCACCCCGCCCTGTTACCCCCCCACACACATGTTGTGAACTCCATTAATTTACATTAATGTTTCTGATCCAAGGGTGGATTGGTCTCCCAGGGAACATTTGGCAATGTCTGGAGACATTTTGATTATCCCACCATGCAAAGGGGTGGGGGCACTACTGTCATTCAGTGGATAGAGGGCAGGAATGTTGCTCACCACATGCTCAGGACAGACATCCACCACAAAGAATTATCTGGCCAAAATGTCCATACTTCTGAGATTGAGAAAACCAATTTAATGTTTTATTTATTTGTTTATTTATTTAGTTAGTTAGTTATTTTTGAGAGAGAGAGAGACAGCACCATCAGGGAGGGGCAGAGAGAGAGGGAGACACAGAATCTGAAGCAGGCTCCAGGCTCTGAGCTGTCAGCACAAAGCCCGACGAGGGGCTCCAACTCATGAACCACAAGATCATGACCTGAAGTGAAGTCAGATGCTTAACTGACTGAGCAACCCAGAAGCCCCGAGAAAACAAATTTAAAGTAACTTTAGATTGAGGTGCATGGGTGGCTTAGTTGGTTAAGTGTCAAACTTCAGCTCAGGTCATGATCTTGTGGTGTGTGTGTTTGAGCCCCATAGGGGGCTCCATGCTGACAGCTCAGAGACTGGAGCCTGTTTTGGATTCTGTGTCTCTCTCTCTCTCTCTGCCCCTCCCCACTCACACTCTATATCTCTCTTTCTCAAAAAAATAAAGTAATTCAGATCAAGGGTTGGCACACTAGGGCCTATGGGCTAACGCTGATCCTCTATCTGTTTTTGTAAATAAAGATTTTCGGAATTAGAACACAGCCAGGCTGACTCATTTACGTATCAGGCCCGACTGCTTTCACGCTACAGTGACACATCTGAGTAGTCGTGCCAGAGACTGCGTGACCAGCAAAGCCTGAAATTTGTACTATTTGTCCCTTTGCAAAAGAGCAAAACAGCTTTTTGTAATACCACCATTTTAATTTAATTTAATTTTTACTTTTTCAAATAGATTTACGTAATAATTATGTGATCACAAAAACAAGAATAACATTCCATGAGGGCCCAGATGTAGGATCATATCCTGGTTCTGCAGGGCCTGAACTATATACAATTTTAGATGACCTCTTCTAAAAATGTGGTATAAATTATGTATTTGTTTATAACAAGACAATAAATCTCAACAAAGTATTGTAGGCTTACAAATCCAAGTGCTTTTCTTCCAATGTATATATAATCAATTTTCCAGATTTGCTTGCATATAAAGCTTCCTGATTGTATTGCGGCTGACCCTGTCCCAAACACGAAACACCTTAGCAGTCCCCGGCACCCACAGGGACTTCCAGCCCCCCATTAGCTTCTCTGTATCTTCAACTCTGCACAAATGTCCTCAGCATATTTTTGTTCAATAATCAAGATCAATGAGCATCAGAAGCGCTGGGCTTTAATTCCGGCTTTGCCACTCATTAACTATGTGACCTTGGGCCATTTAAGCGTGACCTTGGGCAAGTGAATTCATCCCTCTGTGTTTCACTTACTTAAATGGTTATAATGTAAACTGTCCCTTTAAGTGACTACTCTCTGTATGTTATTGCTCAATTTTCTTTGATTTTAAGAATTTGGATGCTCTTGGATTTGTCTTAGAAAGTTTTTATTAACTGTTATATTGCCATTTTCCTCCTAGTTAAAAGAAAATTGGTGTCTTAAGACCAATATTCTTATTCAGTTCCAGCTGCATTCCAGTCCTAGACATTTAAATAGTTCTGAATTGTCTGTCTAGGAATCATTACTATTCCTTAGGGTTCCTCTTTTACAATTTGTTCAACCAAGACTGCTCCATCGAAATGTTGTTGCGTATTTTTCATGCTTAGAAATATTTTTGAAGCACTCCATAAAAGAGGCACAAATAATTCAGCTATAAGAAGCTAAGAGAAATTGCTTTTCTTTCTGAAAGTTTTTTTAAACATTCTAGTGGCTATAAATTTTGCCTTTCCCCCCAAATTATCAGCAAATTATTAACTCCATTGTTCAGGTTTCAAATATGAATAATCTTCTCCACTGGATTTCTTCACCCAAAATAGTTCTCTAGTGCACTTTAAATCAGAATCTAATTTTGGTTTGTGTGTTCAGCCCAAGAACTAAAGAATTGCCACTTTGTGCTCACCAAGGATTTATCCTGCCTGTAGCACTGCAGACATGGCACTTGTCAGAGTGGGGCAGGGGGAAGGTGTGGCACTGATGGTGAATGGGAAGGCGGATAGGAAGGTAGAAAAAGGTGGGGACATGATAATAGCCACCATTACCATCAACTGTCATGTTCATGATATGTCCAGATTTTAGACTTCATTAAGCAGGATGAACTTACCTTCCCATAGCCCTATGACTGTCACCTCTTCCAACCCCAGATCATGAGGTTTTAGCATAATCATGGATAAATATGACCTTAGAAATGGTTGTTTATTATGGCGCAAACTGAAGTACAAATCATGCACAGCTGATTATAAACGGAAGTAAGCCATAGAAAAATTTTCAGACGATTCTAAAATTCCAGTTAAAATCTCTTTTTTAAAAAATAATTTATTTTAAAAATCAAAAACAGAAGAAATAAGAAGTGTTGGTGATGAGGGCACCTGAGTGGCTCAGTCTGTGGGGCATCTGACCTTTGATTTCAGCTCAGGTCATGATCCCAGTGCTGAGCTCCATGCTGAGCACAAAGCTTGCTTAAGATTCTCTCTTTCTCTGCCCCTCTCTCCTGCTCACACACTGTCGCTCTCTAAAATAAAATTTACAAAGGAAGTATTGGTGGGGATGTGGAGAAAAAGGAATACTTGTGCACTGTTGGTAGGAATGCAAATTGGTATAGCCACTGTGGAAAACAGTTCCTCAAAATATTAAAAATAGAAGTACCATATGACCTAGTTATGCAACTACTGGATATTTAGCTGAAGAAAATGGAAACACTCATTTGAAAAGATATATGCATCCCTGTTTATTGAAACATTATGTATAATAGTCCAGATATGGGATCAACCTATAGATGAATCGATGAAGAAGAGGTGATTCATGTATTTATCTATCTATTTGTATGTACATATATGCATATATATTTATATATGTATATATTCATTTTTAATATATTCCACTCTATATATTATATTGTTATATGTATACATTACATATATAATAAGATCTTGACATTTGCAACAACATGGATGAATCTAGAGGATATAGTGCTGAGTGAAATAAGTCAGTCAGAAAAATACAAATACCATATGATTTAACTCATATGTGGAACTTAAGAAATAAGACAAACAAACAAAGGGACAAACAAAAAAAACCAGAAGTATCTTAAGTACAGAGAACAAACTGGTGTTTGCCAGAAGGGAGGTGTGTAGGGGGTGGGTGAAACAGTGAATGGGGATTGAGAGCACACTGATCATGATGAGCACTGAATGATGTACAGAATTGTTGGATCACTGTATTGTACACCTAAAACTATGTAACACTGTAGGTTAGTTGTGCTGGAATAAAAAATAATAAATTTTCACTTTAATCAAAGCAATACAAGCACATACAGGTGACCTTTGAACAATGTGGGAATTAGGGACCCCAACATTCCTTCAGTCAAAATCTTCGTTATTACTTTTGACTCCCCCAGAACTTAACTACAAATAGCGTACTATTGACGGACAACCTTACCGGTAACATATGCAGATGACTAACACCTATTTTGTATATTGTGTGTTATATACTGTCTTCTTACATAAAGTAAGCTAGAGAAAATAATGTAAGGAAATTGTAAGAAAGAGTCCTGTACTGTAAAAAATCCACATGTGAGTGGGCCCACACAGTTTTAAACCTGCGTGTTCAGGGTCACCTGCGTATACTTTGACACCTTGCTTGGTAGAACTGCGTTTCTTCTATCACCATATTTGGTTGACGGCTTCCAATTCTAGGTTGAGCATCCTTCCTTTCTGAATGTTTTGGGTGGTGTTTTCCAGCTTTTGAATAGGTCACACTCTTCTGATTAATGGTATTTGTTTCTAAACTATTTTTATTATTCTGAAATATTATATCTATCATCAGCAACTTTTCAAAATAATGTGAAAACTTTTTATTTGTTGTTTTTGTGCATTGTGCTTGATACTTGGAAAAGCTTGTAAATTTAGAAATGCATGTTCTACAGTTCTAGAAAATGTTCTTGAATTATCCTTTCCATAAACTTCTTCCCATTTATTTTCTCCATTCTTTTTACGTAACCCTTCTTAGTCAGGTAATGGACATCCTGGGTTGATTTTCTTTTCTTTTTTCTCCTGTCATACTTCTTACTGCATTTTTTGTTCTATTTTCTAGGATATTTCTTGGACTTGATGTTTTGATTCTACCATAAACTTTTCTTATTTTTACAATCATATATTTTCATTTCAGGAATTCTTAACTACTCTCTAACAGTTTGCTTTGTCCTTGCACCTTCCTTATTTCATGGCTTCAGGAGGAAACAAGGGGGGTTCATTGAAATTTCAACCAAGCTTGCATATCCACAGCCTTTTATATCATAGAGGCGCCAGTCCCGTATCCACCCAATCCTTGGCTATACACAGATACACCTCATTTTATTCCCTTCACTTTATTGTGCTTTGTAGATGTTGCATTATTTATTTGTTTGCCGATTTATTTACAAATGAAAGGTTTGTGGCAAGCCCACATCCAGCAAATCTATTGACCCCATTTTCCCAACAGCATTCACTCTCTTTGTGCCTCTGCGTCACATTTTGGTACCTCTTGCCATGTTTCAAACTTTTTCATCATTATTATAGTTGTTATGGTAACCTGTGATCAGTGATTATAACTCACTGAAAACTCAGATGATGGCTAGCATTTTTGTTATGTACATTTGTTTTACACATAATGCTGTTGCATGCTTAGCAGACTACAGTATAGTATAAACTTAAATTTTATATGAATAGGGAAATAAAAAATTCATTTGCCTTGCTTTATTGAGATATTTGCCTTCTTGTGGTGGTTTGGAACCGCATCTGCAATAACTCTGAGGTGTGCCTGTACATTCAAGGGCAATAAGCTGCGTGAGATAAAGTCCCAGGAAAAAGTACATTTAAAAAATCAATTTATAGAGGCAGATCTGTCAGGATGACAAGAGAATTGAGATATGTAAGCTAGCGTAGTCTTTCCCAGTATCAAGATTCTTAGAAATGTTATCTTCCAGTTTGATAAGCATGGAATGTCTGAACAAATGAGTTGGATGGCATGAAATAATAATAATTTTATTTACTCATGAAAATATTAAACTACGTCATTATTTTCTATTTCTGTGCTTGTTCTAGCCGTTTTGACCTACTTTCCTGCTCCATTGTCATGCTTGAAAACAGCCACATTGGCAGAACAGAACCTAACTGGGCTTTAGAATGACCTGGGAAACTAGTTTAAAAATAAAAAGCAAAAATATATATACGTGTGTGTGTATGTGTGTGTGTGTGTGTGTGTGTGTGTGTGTGTCTATATCAAGGACAAACGCAAGACCTGATCACATTGTTTAGGAATTGATACCAGCCTTTGTTTCAAACACATCCCTGTGATTCCCTTTATATGTTAACTGAAGATTCCTGAATTGAGTGCTCAGGCTAGTCTCCGTATAATCCATGAGTCAGATACAAGATTTTACCTCAAACTTGGGTCCCTTGGGAGTCATTATTTTTTCTTTAAGGCTCTGAACCTACTTAACTCTGAGCTACCAATCAGACTGACTTTATCATCAGATAGAGATGTATTTTCACCCCATCCCTGCTGAGATGTATGATCTTGGCTAAGTTATTTAACCTCTGTGCCTGAGAAATGTATGAAGAGAAGAATAAGCACCAATATGGTGCAAAATATGCCTATTATATGTAGAAACCCCCCCTCCCCAAATGTATGGTTTCCTCTCTCTCTTTTGATAGCAATTTGGATGAGTGTTTCCTGATGAGGTAGAAGACTGTAAACCCACTGATAATGCATCTCCGGCTCCTCAATCTGATGGCTTGTCCTCTGTAGATCTCTTGGGCATAGTGAGTCTCATCCAGGGGGTGTGGATCTTCCTTAGATTCTGTCCCAGACAGTGGCACTTCCTGATCAGAGTGCTTGTCCTTTTCCTGACTTTGTGACTTCCTGACCCTGTGCATCTTGAGAGGCAGCCTCTATAGAAAGGAAATAGCACAGGGATTTGGCAATTGCCAAATCTCACCTCCTAACTGCATAACCTGGGAGGGTTCACAGAGGCAATTCTGGACCTCATAATATAAAAGGCTCCTTCTGAAAAAAGTTTACTTTCTCTTAATGCATTTTCTTCCTGCTATTTGTCATCTATATAACGTGTATATTTTGGAAACATACATTATGACATCATTGGTTTACTCTCTGCCTGCTCATCTGAGCTCTGAGCCCCACGTCCATTTTGCCCACCACACCCCCAGCACACTTTGTGCCTTGCTCATCACCAAGTAGAATCTCAGAACATAAGTGTTGAGTGAATGAATGACCAAATGAATAATACAGATATAAAACCATCTGCCTTCTCTGCATCATATGGTAATTAGACTGATCAAATGAGATTAAGTACGTGCAAATGATTTTTAAGCTATGTTAATACAAGTGTAAAATACCTTAATTTTGTTAACCTATACCTCTCTGCAATGTGTTCACAAAATGCACCAGGCCTACAGCAGTGCTACTCAAAGTGTGTTCCAAAAGCCAGCAGCAGCAGCAGCATCTGGGGATTTGTTAAAAGTGCACATTTATAGACTAGACTGTACCTAAGACCTATGAAATCAGAACCCCTAAAAGTACAGTTCAAGAATCTGTATTTTAACAAGCCTTGTAGGAGGTGATTCAGACACATGCTAAAGTCTGGGTATTACCATTCTGGTCATTCTTTTTAAGAATTTGTTTTTTATTTTCTTTTATTTAAAATTAAGTTTATTTAGTTATTTTGAGAGAGAGAGAGAGAGAGAGAGAGAGAGAGAGAGAGAGAGAGAGAACAAGCAGCAGAGGGGTGGAGAGAGGGAGAGAGAATCCCAAGCAGTCTCCACATCAGTGCAGGGCCTATCACAGAGCTCAATCCTACAACCCTGGGATCATGACCTGAGCCTAAATCAAGAGTCCAATGCTCAACTGACTGAGCCACCCAGGTGTCACTCTGCAGCAGTAATTCTTAAAAGACTTTTTAGAATTGCATGAACTTAGGATTTATCTTTAAAACTATTCTTTCACTCACCTAAGAAATTTCTCTGGATCTTGGCTTCTGATCATTTAGGTCTCAGAAAGGCCAAAACTTCAAAAAGATTCTCCCTTTTAACATTAGTGCATTGTTTATTAACTTCATAGATCATAATTTATAGTTTCTTCATTATTTTTGGTCTATTTATTTGTTTTTTTTTTTTTTTTTGGTCTATCTCCCCCCAGAGAAAAATGTTCTACAAGAGAGGATAGTTTATCTTAACCAACAACTGTATCTATCCCCAATTTTCACACAATGTTCTGGTGCATATTAGAGTTCAGTAAATACTCTATTGAATGGGTATATTTAAGAAGGTATTTATTGGCAAAGAAGTATAGGATTCATATTAAGGGTCACGCTTTGGATCCTATTAAAATTTGTGCCTTCTTCCGTTTTCCTGAGAATCAATACAGATTTGATGGATTCTTAAATTTTCCCATTTTTCCTTTGCCTTTTTCCTTTATAAAAGGAGTTGAGGGGGCACCTGAATGGCTTAGTCAGTTGAGTGTCTGACTCTTGTTCTTGGCTCTGGTCATGATAACACAGCTTTGTGGGTTCAAGCCCCATGTTAGGATTTTCTCTCTCCCTCTTTCTCTACCCCTTTTCCACTTATTCTGTCTCTCTCAAAATAAATAAACTTAAAAAATAAAGAAGTTGAGATTTCATCCAGTGGAACAACACCCGGGCCCATTTGCCAATGTCATTTAATCATTTTTGCAATAATTTGGAGGTTTCTTAATATAGTGCTTCCAATGCAGTTAATTTTTGATTATCTGTGGGTAAATCATTTTTTCACAAACCTTCCTGTAAGTCCTTGATAAAATTGTATGGATTTACTGTGTACTTCCAAGAAGTATTCTGAGAAGAATTCAGTCCAAGAAGAATTCATTCTAGTAGGATGTCCTTTTAAGCAAATAATCACCTTTCCTATAAAAAGAAATATGTGCATTATTAACAGAGCAAGATTCCTCAGACTGGAATGAGAAGAGAGGCTGCCTTTTGACATTTCCTTAGCTGGCAATTAGGGAGGATTCTGAGCATTTGGGCCAAACAGAAAAGACACTATGTTTCTCATTTTTCTGATTTACTTCTTTTTCCAGTGCAAGATGATTATATAAAAAGAATTAGGCTCTAAATAGTCAATAAATCTACCCTCCAGTTGGATTCATTTTTAAAAAATATTCACCACTGTATTACAGATACACAGTTCTGTTCCAGTATTCCGGCAAGTCAAGGGAAGACATTTAATATAAAACTACATTTGGAATATTACCAAAACAAGGAACTTTATCTTATATTTAGGAACCATCCAGTTAGGAGGACAAAAATCATTTCCTAAGAAACATGAAATAATTATCTTCCAAGGGAAGGGAACTGACTTCCAGAGCCCTTCCTCTCCTGCAACCGGAATGCCAACAAATGAACTGTTTTTCCAGCTGCAAAACCACCTCTTCATACTTAGTCTGATTCCTTTCCCCTCCTTATAGTAGGTTACTGTCGCCTAATCTTTGCAGGTCTGTTCTCCCCAAGATGGACTGTCATGTGCTCAACACCTTCTTAGGCTGGCACTGAAGGTATTTACCAGACAAAGCAACCTAGAATATCAAAAGTAACAAGAATAGTTAAAGCGCGGCTTAGAACACTTGGTCCTTAGTCTGTCATTCATCAAACTTAGCCTACTTCTTTTTTAAACAGAGGATTTGAGGGTCTTCTTCCAAGATGGTTCCAATTCAGCCTAAGGAAGAAACCTAAATAATTTACCCCAATGATTAAATCACATTTCTGAGAACCTTTGACTGGATACCACTTGTCTTAATAAATCTCTGCCCCACATAGAGATGATCCCTTTCAGGGGATCTCTTGGCATGCTCTATGAACATATGTTATCCTAATTTTTATAAGAAATGAAACAGCAAGGATTTTAAAAGTTTAACTTTATTGACTGAAGGCACACAGCCAGTTACCTAAAGGAGGATGGATTTGAACAAGGGGTGCCGTGTTGTGAAACTCCAGGGGAGAGGAATCACATCATGGTCAACATGCAAGGGACCCAGGAAGCGGGGCAGTGGCACCCTGCAGAGCTATGTGTTGGCCATGATTTGACCTGGAAATGTTATCATACTGTGCTGCTTCACGCTACCCAAAGCAATGCACTTGACAAACAGTTTTGTACTATAGGGATGACCACTAATGAAAATAGAAAGAATGAATGACATTTATTTATGCATAATTAGTAGACTTTATGTTTTTAGAGTTGTTTTAGGTTTGCAGCAAAATTGAATAGAAAGTACATGTCCTGTTCCTTAACATTTACACAGCCTCTCACATCTTCCACATCTTCCACCAGAGTGGTACATTTGTTATAATTGATGGACTTACACGGTTACATTATTATCATCCAAAGTTCATTGTTCATATGAGGGTTTACTTTGGTGTTGTACATTCCATGGGTTTTGACAACTGTATAATGATAGGTATCCACGTGGAATAAGATATCATGAGGAATAATTTCACTGTTCTAAAAGTCGCCTGTGTTCTGCCTATTCATCCCATCTTCCTCCTAATCCTTGGAAGCCACTAACAAAAACCATGGCTTTGCCTTTTCCAGAAGGTCATATAGTGGGAACCATATAGCATACAGCCTTTTCAAATTTTTCTCTTTTACTTAGCAATACACATTTAAGTTTCCTCCATGTCTTTTGTGGATTGAAAGCTAATTTTTTTAATAGTTTAATTATTTTTAGAGAGAGAGACAGAGGATGAGCAGGGGAGAGAGGCAGAGGGAGAGAGAAAGAATCTCAATCCCACAAACTGAGCAGAAATCAAGAGTCAGATGCTCAGCCAACTGAGCCACCCAGGCACCCTGAAAGCTAATTTTTAACATGAAATAATATTCCAGTTTATGGACATATCACAGAAAAAGTTAATGTTTCTTTAAAATAGAGAAATTAATTTTACTAAAAATAAATTACTTTTGAAATTCTAACTACTTCTAGTAAGATCACTGAAGTTCCTTGTTTCCTGTCCTTTGCTGAGATTATATAATAAAATAACAGAAGTTTGTGTTCTTATAATACTTTGTTTTTAAATTGCAGCAAAGTGAAATAAACACTGGACAAGGAATTAGGAAGCCTGGGATTAGTAGTCCCTGTTCAATCGGACACTTCATAGAAATCCAATCAATTCACCTATCAGAATCGATATTTGTTACATTATAAAATAAGGGGGTTAAAACTCTCTAGTATTCATAGTAGACTGGGAATCTAGTCCACAAACCCATCTTATATAATAAATAAGTGTTAGATATGTTTTCTTTGATTTATCTAGCAGTTTTAGTCCATTGTGACTCTGACCTTATCTTAAAATATTAAATGTATATCCAAGAATGAAAAATAGTACATATTAACACAAAAGATACCATTTTATATACAGAAAATATGCAATTTTAGTAGTATAGTATTTCCTCACTATTGAATGTTTTAAGTTCGTTATATGAGCAAGCATTTTTTAGCAGAGAAGTTTTAAAACATTTCAGCAATTTCTGGTTTCTTCAGAAAAAACATCTCGTGCAAAATTTTGAAATGCAATGCATTGTCTTTGATTAATTCACCAAATATTTACTGAATGAGCATTATGTGCCATGCCAGACAATATCATGGTGAACAAAAGACACACAGATGGCTTCCCTCCTGATATGTACAAACATGTGAGATGTCAGGCATTAAGCATGGAGTCCTACAAAGGGGCAAATAATTATGCTGTGTGCATCATGGTCCATTTGGATGTGATTTCTGAAATGTAGCAACCATCATATGATCACCAAAGGAATGAACCCAGGCTAGGATTAAATACCAAGGCTACAGAACAGAAATATGAATAAGAGTGTTAACAGGGAGGCTTCATTTTGACCAGGATAGTTGAGGTAGACTTCTCCAACAAAATGAGTGAGATATGGGTGGAAAGGAGGTGTTATATACTTCTAATCACAATTCAGGGCTTTAATTTGAATGTTTGAGGGTTCTTTTCCTGACTTTAAGACTTGAGAGCTATTCTATGAACTCTTCAAATTAGTATAGAAGGAGTTTGGAAGAAAACTTGGAAATAAGCTGTCTCAAATATGTCCTCACCCATTCACTGGGCAAACATCTCTATACACTGAAATTTCAAGCCAACTAGTAAGTATGAACAGATCATTAGCAGCAATCTAGCTAAAAGGTAGCATTCCCAGATGATCTGAGCTCAGCGGCCATACATGGCCCTCATTGGAATATTTTTTTCAAGAGTTGCAGCTCAAGTTTGGCAACGCGCCTGGACGTTGATAGCACAGGGTTTGCCTGCATGGGCCCCCTTTCTCGTCACTCTCCATGTGTTTGTATTGATTGATCAATATCCACTTTGGGGATCCATCTAATCTCCCACAAATCTGCTGTCTCTAGAGATAAATATTTAAAACTTTTGAGCAGCCCTCTGGCTACATTACGTAGTAATTCATTACAGAGTACAAATAAAATGCTAACAATTGAAACATGGGTGTTGTTACTTGCAAGACACTGACCAATCTGTAAAGAACTAAAATCACGTACTCTTGTGTATTTTTTCTTTTAAACAATGACAGAAAGTACAGTAAGTCCCACTGCTATTAAAAAGCAAGACCATTACTAAAACACAACTCTCTGATTTTATTTGTAAAATAAATGAGCGTCTGAGAAGTTAACAATTTCTTAAAGTTACATAACTACAAAGAGCAATAACCCAAGTGACTGTCCCTCCGACTGGGCACACTGAATAACAGGGCTCAAGAGCATACACTTTGAAGCCAAACACACTTGTGTTCAAATCTCACCCACTGACCCAAGGCAGGTTACTTACTCCCTTGTGGCTACGTTTGTCCACTTCACATCTACAGTATATCTTCTTTCTTCCTTCCTACAAAATGCCATTTTGTTTAGTTTCCTGGATGGGGATTTAAGAAAGGTTTTTTTTTTTTTTTTTTTTTTTTAAAGAGGAGAAACAGCTTTTCTTCTGCTAAGCATGGTCTCATCTGGATGTGATTTCTGAAATGTAACAACCATCATATGATCATGAAAGGAATGAGCCTAAGATAGGATTAAATACCAAGGCTACAGAACAGAAATATGAAAAGAACCCAGATTCTTAACAGATCTTTGAACATTAAGTTAAGTAATATCAGAATTGCCCTACCTCTGAACTAACTACTATGTAGCATAGTCTATTTGTTTCTGTTGTTTAAGCCATTTGGTGGTGGTAGAGAGGGTTTCTGCTTCTTCTTGTTGAAAGCATCCAGCTGCATGAAACATTCAGAATACCACTGTGAAAATAAACTTTGAAGATCTAATCCCTTGCTTTATTAAATGAAGATCAAAATTGCTGTTATGAATGAGTTGCTACAAGTTGATGAGATAATGTTTACAGATTATTTAATATGGTGTCATGTGTAAAGTAGAGTTCCATATATGATAGCTACTATCTCGCTAGACCAGTGTTCCTTTTATTATACCACCCTGCCTGCTGGGAACCTGGGTGGCTCAGTGGGTTGAGCATCCCATCCTTGATTTTGACTCAGGTCATGATCCCAGGATCGTGGGATCAAGCCCTGTGTCAGGCTCCACACTGAATGTAAAGCCTACTTACGATTCTATCTCTCCTTCTGTCCCTCTCCCCAGCTCACACACTCTCTCTAAAAAATTTTTTTTAATTTAAAAGTGAAAATAAGAACATAGAAGTGTAACCTAATGATAAATTGGAAATTACATTTGAAAGACCAAGAAATAATGAATATGATATTCCAAGGTAAGATAATAGACCTAGGTGCAAAATCCCAAAGATTTTATGGATTTTTGTTGTTGCTTTTAACGCAGCTCCACTCATGAAACACTTGCCTACAATTACAGTAAAAAGCTTGAGGAAGGAATGTTTAGGAGTATTTCCTTGGAGAGAGCTGTGATTCAGATTCTCCTGGCTTCCTCAGACACAGAAACATAGCAGGTGGAAGAAACACTTTCTTATCACCTCAAGTCGAGAGAGAAAATTCAAGGAAACTACTCAGAACACTGAATATATGTGACCTGCAGGCCATAACAGAATGGAGAGAGAGAGAGAATTGAAAGTTCTGAGAAAGAGGGAGAAATAAAAACCGGCTACCTGCTGCTGATAGATGAGCTGAAGAGAAGCTATATCGGATTTGAGCTTCTTTGGGGCAAAGGGCACAGAAGTATTCCTAGTAAACTGGATGTGGACTGTCCATAAAAAAAGAATATCTGGAAATTTCCAATAGGGCCACCAGGAAAGGCGATTTGGCTTCAGTCAAGAGGGGCTGAAGTGTTGTTATCTTTGTAGAGACTAAGAAGGAGATATTGACAAGCCACTAAAGTGTACATTATCTATGTCAAGGGAAAGGTAGTCAGCCAGAGATGCAGGACATGAGTCTCTAAAGAACCTCCAAAAGCAGTCACACAGACAGAAGTGTGTGAGCCCTTACCAGCCCCGGAGAGTGTAGGGCAGTGCCCTTCAGCACTGTGAGATCTCTCAGCTCCCTTAGACCCTCCTCATCCAGCCCTGCATACTGCTGGCCTATTGCAGCTGGGAGACAAAACTACTTCCTATGAAGATGAAACCTTACACTATTGCATGGCTTCAGCATTCTAAGTGCTAAATTGAGTCTGTTTTGTGATATAAAGAAACTCTATGCCTTTTAATTTCTTGGGCCCTATCCAAGTTTTTATTTAGGAGTATGGAAAAAACTACCACGACGAGCAGGCTTAAAGGGAAAATGAAAGTCAAATATAAAGTTGCTTATATGTTTATACTCCATGAGTTCAGCTCTTTTGATGCACCAATTACACAATTTCCTATTATACACTCATTATGTGTTCTGCACTAAGATAAGTGTTTCGGAGATGAATAAAATCAGATACAATCACCATTTCACTAAATTGTGTAGTGCTGAGGGTACCAAGAATGGCTCTTATCTGTTATTGCATCCACTGTAACAGTTAGCACAGGCCCTCTTTCTAAAACTTTGCAAACTATTGATGGTCTAGGAATGGCAGTCAAAAAGTAATTAGAAGGCCTGAGTTCTAGTTAAAGTTTTAATATTGAAAAGCATCAGTGAGACATGGTCTAAACATCCACCTTTTCTGATGTTTCTTTTACATATTTGTAAACACAGAGGAAATGGGCTGGATAAGTCATATAATACTTTCTAGGTTCAAAATTCTAAAATCCTATAGCAACATTATTCATAATTGTCCCAAATTGGAAATAACCCAAATGTCCCTTAAAGGATGAGTGGGTAAGTAAAATGTGGTGTGTATATACAATGGAATATTATAGGCAATGAAAGGGAATAAAGTACAGACATATCCTCAGAGATATTGGAGATTCGGTTCCAGACCACCACAATAAAGTAAGTATCACAATAAAGCAAGTCTAATGAATTTGGGGGTTTCCAGTGCACGTAAAGGTTATGTTTACGCCACACTGTAGACTATTAAGTGTGCAAAGCATTGTGTCTAATAAAGCAATGTATGTACCTTAATTAAAAAATACATTATTGCTAAAAAATGCCAGCCAATCTCTGACTTTCAGTGAGTCATAATCACTGGTCACAGATCACCATTAGGAATATGAAAAGTAATGAAAAAATAATTATTTAATAAATAGTGAGAAAAGTTAACATATGGTAAGAATCACCAAAATGTGACACAGACATGACCTGAAATAAATGCTGTTGGAAAAATAGCACCAGTGGACTCTGGATGCAGGGTTGCCACAAATCCTTCATTTATTAAAACAAACAAACAAACAAACAAACAGTATCTGAGAAGTGCAGTCAGGTGGAGCACAATAAAATGAAGTGTGCCTGTATTGATACAGGCTGTAACATGATGAACCTTGAAAATACTGTGCTAACTGAAACTAGCCAGACATCATATATGATATATTCCCATCCCTATGGCAGTCCAGGATAGGGGATCTACAAACACAGAAAGTGGCTGCGGGGTCTAGGGAAGGGAGAGGAGCTAGAAAGAGGATGGCTGAGAATGGGTATAAGGTCTTTGTGAGAAGTATAAGAATGTCCTAAAATTCACGGTTGTGCTGGCTGTACAATTCTAGGAATATACTAAAAATCACTGAATTTACAAATCAGTGAAGTTTATGGTATGTGAATTAGATGTCAATAGTGC
Organism: Suricata suricatta; assembly: GCF_006229205.1. Taxonomy (NCBI): domain Eukaryota; kingdom Metazoa; phylum Chordata; class Mammalia; order Carnivora; family Herpestidae; genus Suricata; species Suricata suricatta. Next base: position 34,846,094 of record NC_043700.1, on the reverse strand, counting down.
TGTTTTGGGGTGTTTTGTTTTTGTTTTTGTTTTGAGAGAGAGAGGGTGCAAGTGAGCAAGGGGCCCAGAGATGAAAATTCCAGGAGGGGCAGAGAGAGAGAGAGAGAGAGAGAGAGAGAGAGAGAGAGGGAGAGAGGGAGAGAGAGGGAGAGAGAGGGAGAGAGAGAGAAGTGCAGGGCTAGAGCTCACCCACAAGAGTCCAACACAATGTGGGACTTGAACTCATGAACTGTGAAATCATGACTTGAACCGAAGTCAGGTGCTTAATGGCTGAGCCACCCAGGCGTCCATGCTGTTGTTGTTTTAATCTATGATTTATATGAATAAATTAGAGGAAAATGTCAGAAAACACATTGAAGTAAATAATGTAGGAAAGAGCTCAGAAGAAGTTAATGTGATAAACTTACTAATAACCTCATATCCATTAAAAGAGAAGATATTTTTCTAAATACTTTTATTTGTTGCATTTCAGTAATATATGTAACCTATAATTAGGTGTGATTTATCAGAAAGAAAAAACTCTTTAAGTCAAAGGACTACTTAAGTTCTCAGAGTAAAATTGTTTTCATGATTGATGGGTAGATAATGAAAATATATAGGTGTTCTTTAATTTCATTTTTTATATTTCTTTTAGTTTTTTTAAAAGTGAAAATAATTTCACCCTAATCTTCTATTACAGAGAAAGAAAAAGGACATACACTTGAGCTCCTACTATGCACTAAGCTTTATGCCAACTGAGTTTATGCATATCATCTGATTTACTCCTCAAAGCCACCCTAAACGAAGGTAGAATTACCCTAGTATCACAGAGGAATAACCTGATCCTTAGAAAGCTACATTATTTGCAAAAGTTGCACAATAGCATTCAGTACATTGGGACTTAATTCTAAGTCATTAAACTTAAAAAAAATAGAATATATTAATCGATGTAAGTTTCAACTATTTCTGTTTTTATCTCTGCAATAACTCTCTCTATAACCTGTCACATTCAGCATAAACTCCCCAGCCTAGCACTTGATGCCTTTGCTAATCTGACCCTATTTCTTATTCTCTCTCAGGGCTTGGTCATAAATTCTTAAACCTGTTGTGGTATTTTGTAACTCTCCATCAGCTAGAATTTCCTTCCCCCTTAGATAAGTTCTACCTTTCCTTACTGGAAGGTGGTAGCTTCAAGTCAAGTGTATATTCTGACCTGTCTGAACATATTTGCTAAATGATGGACAGGCCTTCAGAGATGAATTTTCACAAATAATTGGGGCTGGGAAAGGAGACGAGACATAGCACATGGGTTTGAGACAATCCTTGCCCCTTTCTAGCCCCATGGACTGACACTGAGCCTATGAAGAGAGGGATATTGGCAGAAGCAATCAACAATTCTTTTCTTGAGAAACCACAGCATTCAGGAACCTGAAGAGTTTACTTCAATACCCAAATGATATATTGTAAATGGGAAAAGTAGAGGTATGGTAATATCCTCAGGGCTGGTGGGGGATGGTCTCCTGATCCTTCAAAATGCCAGTGTCTCTAGGTGAAAGTATTACTCCGTGCCAGCAGGCGTTGTCGGCTCCATGCCCCTGCTATATTTTGTATACTTGTGGAACGAGCAACAATGTCACTAGAAGTGACGAGTGACCACTCTTAAGTGACCTCCCAGGTAAACAACATCAACAATGAGTACAAACCTATGGACCTGAGAGACCAGGGAAGACACGTGAAATGTCTCTGTTGATTCACAGAAATATTTGGATGAGATTTCGCAAGGGACCAAGTTTCTATAATACAAGATGGCACAAGTCAGTCAAGTTGAATTTAATATCATTAATATGACTCATTAGCATGCATAGGTGGCAGGGGGAAACTGAATTATAATTTGAATTCTATCCACTCCACTAAATATATCTGTCACTCTACTCCATGTTTATCTCTTCTCTGCCTTGTATTGTTCTCGTCTTTTGTGCAATCTTTTACAGATAAATATAAATTCATCAGGGTAGTAGTCATACATGTTGGTTTCTTTATATTTTTCAAAATGCCTAGCTTCAGGATTATTTACTACAACTTTCCCAGTTTATGGTCACAGCTCACAGAAGTTAAGTCACTTTCCCAAGTTACATTATATAGCTCAGGTGAGATGGAACACCTGAAGGGTATTCAGGCTGTCCTAATTATAAATCTTTTAAAAAAGTTATTCCACATTCTCTACTTGTTAATTCACTACTCATCTTGCCCATATGTAGCTGGAAGTACTATTCAGCAGCAAAATGGCCACAAGATAGCTAGTCTAATGGAAAAGGAAAGATAATTAACAATGATTAGGTATCTACTCTGTATAAGGAACTATTTTAAGTAATTTAGCCATTTAACTTGCTTGGTCTTTATAACAACTTGTATAGATGTTACTATCATTATTTTATGAATCTAAGTCTGTCTGATTAAAATTCCCTGCTGAAGAAGCCACAAAGCATACCATTGATCTTTGAATAATCAGAAGGCACCATGAACATAGAACTTTCTTGTGTCTGAATTTTCAAAGACGTGTAGATATCATCAAAGAAGTTCAAGTAGCAAAAAAAAAATCTGTCAAGCATCTCTCTAAAGTACATACTTCCCAAAGTAAACCCGGTGGCTATTAAGATTTGAATGGAGATTTTGCCAGGAGATTGGGATGAACCCAGAAGAGATAGTGTGAAGAATTCTTAAATTCCTATCAAATGTGTATAGTTTCTATGTTAGCAAGGAAGCAGCTTTGATCTAACAAACAGATACCCCAGGAAGGAGTTTGGAATTCTTCTGCATATCTCTAGCGTCCTCAGGGTAGAACATAAGGGCATGTCTGTTACTTTGATTCACGTGAAAAGAGCAACATGGGCTCCAGGCAGTGCCAAATGCTTCAGTGTCCAATTTGAACAGGGCAGGAAGTAGCTAAAGATTAACAAAGCAAGCAAACTTGTTTGCTGGATAAACCGATGGGTAAGTTTGAGGCTAACTGCAGGAATTCCAAACTCTTGGTTTGTACTGTGTGGTTTCCATAACAACTAATGACAGAAAATGAGGCAAAGCGGCATGACTCATATGAAATGTTTCTGTCCAGTTCTCAGAGGCCAAATTTGGTCACTGGGAGACCTTTAAAGAATACAATCATCTCTTTCTTACTAGTCACACTCAAAGGGCAAAGTGTTCCTCAGCAGGAGTGGGCTTTCCACCAGAGACCAAGGAGGCAGGCACATTCATGTGTGGGGAACAATGGGGAGTCCCCACAGCTCACGCTCGGCCACTCCCTCCACTGGTCCCACTGTCAGAGATGGTGCATGTCTGCATATTGGAGAACGTCAGAGTGTGCACGGGGACTGATTGGGGTCAGGGCCACAGGAAAATGGACAGCAATTTTTAAGGCAAAGGTCAGCATTGCTGCATGAGCCACCTTCACTTCTATTGCATCAGGGTGGAAGCGGATGCAAGGAAGAGAATGAGGGGGCTCTTCTAGGTCTTAAAAGAAAGTCTGAGGTTTACAGTCTGCAAATCACCTCCCCACCGCCCCGAGCCTACCACTGCTGTACATCATTATCAGGGCTCCCTCTCTGTCTTCACTCTCTGCTGACCTTTTTTGCTTATATCCCACACACTGAGTGTACAGCCTCTCTCTTTGACAAATTATTTTCCTGTTCTGCGCTTCTGGCCACTTTTCCCATAATTTTTATCTTTTCCACATCATTGGTTAGGGTTTCCCTTAATGCCCATTGCCACTATGATTCCCTTATCTTCTCCACTTGCCCCTTAGTCTATCCACTTTGCACATGGCAACCATGGCACACTTTTAAAACTATGGGCCCATTTTGGCATCCTTTTCCATGAAATACTTCACTGACTCTGTATTGCTCTAAGAGTGAAGTTTGAACTGTGCAAGCTCTACTCCAGACACAGGCTTGTCTTCTCCACCAAGCTGCCAAAGCAGCTTTCTTGTCTCAGGGCCTTTGCATGACCGGACCTTTCACACCCCCAGACTCTCTGTTTCTTCCTCTCATCCTTCACCTGCCTGAGATATCCATTAGATCTTCTTTAGAAGTCCCTCTCTCTGAGGTCTTCCCTGATACTTCTCTCATAGCCTGTACTTCAGACCCATCACCATATTCTGAAATGATATATTTATTTATATTTGTGACTTCTCTTTATTCATGCCCACCCAACTTCTTATCCAACCTAGCACAGTATCCAGATACACATATATTAGTATGTAGAAACTACATACAGAGCCCTTACACTGAATTTGATTCTTCTCACTTAAACACAGTGGGGGAGGTATAGGAACATGGAGTATTGGTGGAGTATTAATACTCCTAGGTACTGATTGTCCTCAGGTAAGAGGACAAAAGCACAGCACCCAAAAGATATCTCTTATCTCACTATGTTTGGAACCTGCTGAATCATGGGGAAGGCTATTCAGAGAAGGTTTGTGATGCAAGATCTCCACTATCATATGCACAGAGGAAATGGCCACACTTGTTCTGGCAAACCCTGGTTTTGAATCATTTCCTGTTCACTCCGGAGATGCCCTGAGTGCAGGATGAGACTTACTTGCAAAGGATGTCAGTTCTTAGCAGGTGGGTTTGCCTCTGTGACGTCAGCTCTGCACTGCAGACTGAACTCCATAATCCAAGTGCATTTTTCAGGGAAGCCCTGGGGTTTGAAAGTGGGGAATCAGTTTGAGAGTGACTAACACTGAAGGTCAAAGAGACATTCCCTGTAGAACATTTAGTATGGTGATAATCTGCCTTTATTTTTTTGAGAGCAGTGGCAAAATTACAGAGCAAGTTCATTCAGAAGGAATTTTAAACATAATACAAGATGAAAACTGAAGTCTTTGGAAACTGAAATGTTGATAGTTTCTGTTCCAATGTCTTCAGATGGAAATCAGGATAAAGGGATTGAGAGTAAGAGGACTAGAAATAGTTAAACAAGTCCTTGGTTAGCTCATTCATTCAAGAGTGAGCCTTTGAAATAGGTGAAAATTTCTCCATTATCAAATGAGAAAAATGAAACTGAGCGGTTAAGTGACTTGCCCTGTGTCACAGAACAAGGGAATGAAGGAGCCCCGGTAGAAATGAGTGTCAGGCTCATTTGGGCCAGATTCGTCTCAGGAGAATCCAGACGTGCATTTAACCCAGAGAAACAGTTCATTTACATGTCAGTATGATCAAGATGTTGAGAAACAACACGGAAATGTTTTCCTTTCTAAAATACCAAGTTAAAATAATTGAAATGAAGTGTGCCATTCTCTGTATTGGATAACAAGTTTTAGCATAAATCATGAAAGTGACATTTTTGTAACTCAAAGCAGTCAAATGTTGGCAATTTCAAATTGCATTTGTCTCGAATTGTCTGTCTCTCCTGACATCACTGTAGTTTATTTCTATTTTTAGCATTTAGCACATTGCCAATTACACAGTAGAAACCCAGTAAATGTTATTGAAGGAATGAACAAAGCAAACTTATACTGAGATACAGTCATCCTTGCATGTTATACTTTTTACACAGAGACATAATATTTTAATAAAACAAATGTACCTGAGTGGCTCAGTCACTTAAGCCTCTGAATCTTGATTTCTGCTCAGGTCATGATCTCACAGTTCATGAGATGGAGCCCAGCATTGAGCTCTGCGCTGACAGCAGGGCCTACTTAGGATTCTCTCTCTTTGCCTCTCTGCACCTCCCCCACTCATACACAGGCCCTACGTGCGCAGGTGCATGCACACACACACATTCTCTCTCTCTCTCTCTCTCTCTCTTTCAAAATAAAGAAATAAATAAGCTAAAAATAAATAAATAAAATAGACGGAAGCTTTCTAAAGGTATCTGGAACAGAGGAAAATACGTGGGGTCTAGAGTCAGGAAGACAAGTCAGACTTTTACCTCCCATGCTCACCATGTGAGACCTTGGATAAGTTTTTTATTTGCTCTGGTGATGAGTTCTCTTAGCTGTAAAGTGGGACTGACAGTAGATACCTGCCAGGATTACTGGATTGAACAAAACTCCATTTTCTTTTAATGTTTTATTTATTTTTGAGAGAGACAGCGTGAGCAGGGGAGGGTCAGAGAGAGAGGGAGACAGGCTCCAGGCTCTGAGCTGTCAGCACAAAGCCTGACGCGGGGCTCGAACCCACAAACCGTGAGATCATGACCTGAGCCGAAGTCAGAAGCTCAACCGACTGAGCCACCCAGGCGCCTCCGAAACTCCATTTCTAGCAAGCCAATCTCACAGTGTGTGTGGTGCTATTCCTGACTCACACCCATACTCTGAAATCACCATTTAAACATAATTGTTACTACATAATTCTTCAGAGAAATACATAGAGTCCTAAAAAGTTTATTGTTTGTGACACTGGCTTCAGCTAAGCCACATTTATTAAAATGCTTATAAAGCAATGGAACATATCAAATTATTTTTTAAATGACCAAATAAAAATATAAAAGGAAGCAATATTTCCCAAGTATGATTGTACAAATACCTTAGAATACTAAGTACAGCCTAGTAATATCAGCAAATTCCAGAAAATAAAAATTTAGTTGCTTTTCTTTTGTGGGAGAGGTATCTTTGTAATAAGAAATTCTATTTTAATACTGTAAAAGGGTAAACTTCCTGTGTTCTGAGTTCATTTTCATTGCTCCGCCCTGTGAAGATGATAATGGTCAGCAAAACAGAGCTATTTTGGTACCAAGTAAGGCTGCAAAATCTTCCTCATCAGCAAAATTGAAAGAAGAGGCAAGGAAAAAGCTTTTATGTTTGCAATTAAATGGGCCTCCTTTGATATTTAATAGTAAAAAAAACAAAGCCTTTTGTTGATTTAAAACAATCTGGTATTTTAGGGAAAAAGACAGTTCACATAGAAAAATGTCTTAGATTTTGCTTACTGCTATGTATATACACTTAGTGCAAAATAAAATAAGATGTATTCTTTATAGGGGAAGATTTTCAGGTTACTTGTGGCCCTTCTTTAGTGGAACTACCCAGAATATTGTTCATTTGTTTTTACTTTATCACCACAAGTAAATGAAGATCATAACATAGCTTTCATTTTTAGGGGGTTAACACAGTGCTTTTTATTTTCAAGAATTGAAATTCAGCACCTTTTTTTTTCATTCATTTAGCATTTAACAAATATTTATTATTCACTACATGCAAGACAAGCCCTAGGCTCTGAGGACCCAGTGACCTACAAGAGAAAGTGTCTTGCCTTCATCAAGCTTATCTTCTAGGGGACTTCTCCCATTCTGATGACTATGATCCATGTTTTTTGTAATTCCTGGTGACACACTAGTAAAATGACCTGGCTTCTCTATGTATTTACCTACATGGAGTAAGGCATACACAAAAACACACACACATTTATTCCATATGCGATCATTTTTGAGTTCAATTCAAATTTAACCGAGCAAGTATTTATTAAGGCCCAATTCTGTAACAGACACCATCCTGGAGTTTGGATGAATTAGATTAAGTCTGAGAGTTAGACCAACTCTTTTCCCCAAGGAGCTCACAACTGGGGAAAATGCTGATTCAAAACCCTGAAGCTTAGGAACTACCTCCACTGGGCAGACATTTGACTCAGACCATAAGGGACAGAGAGGATTTGAGTCTGTGGAGGAAAGGGTGTTTTCAGGGCCGCCACCGTGGTCCTGCTGCTCTAAGCTGGGTTTGCGGCATTGGCGTCTCCTGGGAGCTTTTCAGTAGTGCAGAATCCCCAGCCTCCACCGGCCTCCTAAGTCTTCTGAATCTTAACAAGATTCCCAGGTGATCTGTATGCACATGAAAGTTTGGAAGCACCGGGTTAGAACACAGACGATGAGGAGTGTGGGCAGGTCTGAAGACAGGGCCTGGGGTCCTCGAGGCTAGAGCACACAGCAGGTATGAGTTGCAGCCTAAGGGACAGAGTGTGAGAAAAGGTTAGAGTGGAGTCAGACTAGAAATCTCCAGTCAGACTGGCGCATGAACAAATTCCGGGTAATCAGTGCTTCCCTGGGCACGGGCACACACTTCCCCCCACACTTCTGGGTTATTATTGCTGCCTTGTATATTTTTCGTTCCGAGTGCTTACTGCCCCACACTATCAATATTTGCTTACGTGCCCGTCCTCCTCCTGCCCTTCCCCCCAACTGCACTGCTAGTATTTTCAAGCAGAACCTATTCATCTGTGTCTCCTGAACCATGTTTTATAAATGACTGAAGTGACCTAGTAAGTTATAGCTATGCCATCATTAAGAGTGAGGCCATAGTTCATTCCCAAATTATGTACAGTTCAAAACTGTAGTTAGACAATGCTGTCAAACATACATCTATTTATTCGTTTGTTTGCTTGGTTACCTACTTAGTTATTCAATACTTATTTTGCAGAATGCCGGGCATTTTCTACCTTCCCTTTCTGGTGCCTGAGAATTTTTTTTTCCTCCTGCCTCTCAGACTCTTTCCCTATGCCCATCTTACTGCTCTGGACAAAGCATGGGATTGTTGATTACATTATTAGCAACATACTCTGCATATGAATCACCTGCTCAGCAGAAAATGAGATTTCTACTTTCACTAACATATTAAAAATGTTGCTAGCAGTGGATGGCAGAAGATAGTGGGGAGAATGGCTAGCCAAGCTTACCAGGAGTTAAGGCGCACCAAAGCTTCCTAAGAAATGAGTTCTGATTCAGAAGAAGGGGGAGTGGCATTCACAGAAGCAGAACTAGGGTGGGGGTGTCCCATGAAGACAGAGTGAGTGAAAATGACAGAGAGGAATGCTTTGTAACACATTGCTGGTAATAATTCATCTGCACTGTCATGAGTATCAAATAAAAACACAGGTTTTTTATTGAGTCCATGTGAAGGGGCCGAGGTAGAGATGTTAAGAGAGACAGAATCACAAAATGGTTTGCATGCCAGGGTGATGGAGTTGGATTTGATGCTGCAGGCAGTGTGTAGATGTTGAAAGTTTTGAGCAGGAAAGTGATTGTATGGATTTAGAAGGCTAAATCTAGCTATCATGTTAAGAACACAGTGAGAGGTAAGAGCTGAAGATAATGACTTCCTCAACAGCAATGGTGCTCTGGTGGACTGTGCTAGAGGTCCAAGCAAAGTGACTGGGAGAAAATGACCTTTTAGAGAAATAACACTAAAGATTAAGCCAGTGTATCTCCAAGTCCTGTTGATAGCTTCTCTCAACATACCTCTAAAATCCAACTACTTCTCTCCATCTTCCCTCCCATCTACACCAATCTGGGCAACCACAATAGCACCCTAAAAAGCTGTGTCCTCTCATGCCACTGCTACCCACTGGCCCTTTTTACAAATTACTGCCAGATTGACCTTTTATGGCCACACACCAGAATATTGCCATTCTCCAGCTTGACATTCTTCAGTGGCTCTATTTACATGATAACACAATGCAAAGTCTGTAACCTGGCCCCAGATGATTCAGCTCTGTTTCTGTCTTCATTTCCAGTACATGCCATTCTTTCCCCTGCTCTCTGGGCTCTACCAACACCAACTTGTTTTCATTTTCTTGAACAAGTTATGCTTTTCCAAACACAGAGTCTTGTCATAAACTGGTCCCATTCTTTGAAATTCTCTCTTCTTCTTCATTTGTCAGAATAACTTCTACTTACCCTATACATTGAGATTTATATTGTAAGCGAGCCCTTTGGTCAAGTTTAGTCCTGTAAAGTCAGTAGTATTTTGAAAGTCTGTAAAAATAATTAAGAAATTGAATAAGGAGAGCATCTCAAGAAGGGGGAATACTCTTGTTTTGTTTTGAAAATCCATCCCACATTAAAAAAATTTTATGTTTATGTATTTTTAAGATAGAAACAGAGCATGAGCAGAAGAGGGGAAGAGAGAGAGGGAGACACAGAATCTGAAGCAGGCTCCAGACTCTGAGCTGTCAGCACAGAGCCTGACACAGGGCTGGAACTCACAGATCGCAAGATCATGACCTTACCTGAAGTCAGATGCTTAACCGACTGAGCCACCGATCCCACATTTTAAAACTTTTTAAAAAAATATTCATTTATTTTTAAGACAGAGCATGAGCAAGGGAAGGCAGAGAGAGAGGAGGATAGATAATCCAAAGGATCTGACAGCTGACAGCACAGACCCTGATGAGGGGCTCAAACTCACAAACTGCAAGATCATGGCTTGAGCCGAAATTAAGAGTCAGTTGTGGGACACCTGGGTGGCTCAGTCAGCTAAGGGTCTGATTTTGGCTTAGGTCATGATCTTGCAGTTCCCTGAGTCTGAGCCCTGTGGTGGACTCTGTGCTGACAGCTCAGAGCCTGGAGCCTGCTTTGGATTCTGTGTCTCCCTCTTTCTCTGCCCCTCGCCTGCTCACATTCTGTCTCTCTCTCTCTTTCAAAAATAAATAAACATTAAAAAAAAGTTTTTATTGAAATTTTTAATGTTTTTTTTAAATTTATTTTTGAGAGACAGAGAGAGACAGTGCAAGCAGGGCAAGGTAAGAAAGAGAGGGAGGTACAGAATCTGAAGCAGGCTCCAGGCTCTGAGCTAGCTGTCAGCACAGAGCCCAATGCGGGGCTTGAACCCATGAACCATGAGATCATGACCTGAGCCAAAGCCAGATGCTTAATTGACTGAGCAACCCAGGCGCCCCTAAAAAAGTTTTTTTAGAGTAAGATGCTTAACTGAATGAGCCACCCAAGCACCCGAACTATTTTTAAATTGTATTAAAATATACATTTTACTATAAAATATTAAAAATTTACTATTTTAGCCATTTTAAGTGTATAATTCGGGAGCATAAAGGATAGTCACATTGTTGAGCAACCATCATCACTATCCATCTTCAAACCTTCTTCTTCTTTCCAAAATGAAACTGTACCCATTAAAAAATTTTTCCTATTGCTTGCTCACCCAAGGCTCACTCTCTGAATTTGAATGCTCTAGATATCTCATTAAATGGAATAAGACAGTACTTGTCTTTTTGTAACTGGCATATTTCACCTCACATAATGTCTTCAGTATTCACTCATGTTGTAGTATGTGTTCAAATTCCCTTCCTTTTTAAAGCTGAATGATCTCTCACTGTATGGGTATACCACAGTTTGTTTATCCATTTATCCATCAGTAGGCATTTGGGTTGTTTCTATGCTTTGGCTACTGTGTCTTGGATAATACTCTTCTGAGCATGGACATACCAAATACATGTTAAAATCCCTGCTTTCCGTTCTTTGGGTTATATACCCAGAAGGGGAATTCCTGGACCACGTGGTAATTCTACTCTTAATTTCCTGAGGAACTGCCATACTGTTTTCCACTGTGGCCGCACCGTCTGACATCCCCACCATAAATGCGTAAGGATTTCAATTTCTCTGCATCTTCAGCAGCAGCTTATTATTTTCTGTTTGTTTTTTAACAGTAGCAATCCTAATAGGAGTATGGTAGATACTGAATTTTATGAACAGTTATAGATTTAGGTATTAGAAGGGCTATAATCTCATTGAGTCTCAGTCTCTTACATTATTAAAAAGGCTGAAACCAGCAAGTTAAGTGGCTTTCCCCATGACACACGTCAGAATATGAAGATAACCAAGTCTCCTGATTCCCAGTGTTTCATAGAGCCTTTGGACATTGGGGAATCAAAAGTGCTTAACATCAGAGTAAGGGATCTATCAGGGCTGAAATTAAATCAAATATGGGACTGAAGTGAAATTCTTATCTAGTACATCCCTAGTTCTTATGAGGTTAGAACAACATTGGAAAAGTTGGTGACCTTCCTAGACCCTCAGTTTCCTCATCTATAAAATGGAGATAATAAAACTTGCCTTATGAAAATACTGAAAAGATTATAAGTATTCAGCATTCCATGTAGCACTGACACTGCGCAGGGACTTAACAAAACTCTCATTTTTCCCTCAACTGTCAATATCCACTGTAATAGTGGGCACTTGTTAGGTGCTAAACCAAGGCTTGCTTACTTGACTTGTTTTAACAACCAGCAGGGTTTAAAAGGGCCTTAGGCTTAGTTTTATTCTGGTAATTTCTTTTCAGTTTCAGGTGGGTTCTAACAAAAGGTCAGAGGAACAGCAGAAGCAGATGGCTTCCTGAAGCGTGTGCCAAAGGAATTCGTTGTGTGTCTTAGGCGTGACGTCTCCACCCATCACGCAGCTCAGAGGCTCAAGGGCAGATCCCCAACATTGTGCGTGTCCCTTCCTGAGCACTCCCTGGTGCAGACTACAAGTCTGACAAGGAAAATGTGCTGTGATCATCACAAGGCGAGAGAGCAGCTGCTCTAAGGTGGAGTCTATTGTCAAGGCTCTCCTGGTAACAAAAAGAGGAAAAGGCCTATCAAAGCATTTCCTGCCCACAGGAGCCATGTGCTTCCATTAATTCTTCTCCCCAGTCAGTCTGTCTCCCTCAGGCCAATGTCTATCCATACCCACCATCCCAGAGAACAGAACAAGCATTTTTAGCACTTAATTTTACACTCATTCCAAACAGTGTGGTTTTTAATAAGAAGGACTAGCTTGGATTTCAGTGATGTATACTTACATATTTCATAAGGAATGAAAGAGGGTGGTTAGGGCAGTTAGGGTTTTTCAGAATTCTGCCCATACCTGTCAAGCTGCTTTGGCAACCGCGACCGGTACAAAGAGATAATGGTGAAGTTGCTGCCTTCCTGCACCGTCAAGAGATTACAGAAAACAATGAATATTCTCTTGAGTATGATATTGGTAAAATTCACACTTTATGGAAGAGATTAGCTAGCCATGGGAGTCAGTGGAAAAATATTCCCAAACGAATGAGTAAGTTTTGTGAACCAATTAACTAGCCACGGGAGTAAGTAAAAAAACTTTTTTCCTAAATAAGTGAATGAGTTTTATGGACTGATCTGGATTTAATCTTGGGGAAGCAGGCCTGACATGTGACTCATTATTAGGTAAAGTCTGGTTTCTTACACCCTACCCCTCTTCTAGAATGGATAATGTTACAAAGGTGAGTGGTGAACATGGTGTGTACAAATAAGGGAGACTAGAAGGCAGAATTTGGCAAATGTGTATCTAGCCCTTTTGTGATGAGATCCCTTAGGAGCTGATACAGTAGACGCAAAAAATAGTGGAGGATAATCGAGGTGCTGATGTAATGCCCAAGATTTCAATATCACCCCCAAAAACCAGAGACCACGAGGGAGACCGAGTCACGCATGCAAAAAGGGCTGTTTTATTACAGCTTAGGCTCACCGGGCCTAAGTTCGGTCTCACAGCGCAGTGGATCTGTGCTGAGAGCCCCGAGCAAGGGCTGAGTAGGGTTTTTATGGGGTTTGGGAAGGGGGAGTGACAAGAAATCGTGACATCCAATCATCATTGTATAACAGCATTGGCAACAACTTTAACCATACACATTGTCCAGGGTGTTTGTTACTTTTGGTGGGACCCAATTACAACATTTAGGGTATCTTTGAAATTAACCAATTACAGAGCGAGTTCAGGGTCTTGTTTGGTGACTATCGGGTTAACTTTAATATTAGGTAACAGGATCCTATCTAAAGTTCCCATCTGCAGGTCTCACCCTTAGGAATGTGGGGAGAGGTAGCTGGCCTTTCCTGATTGGATATTGCAAAGTGGTTTCCTGCTCTAGGCAATGTGTAACTGCCTAATAGTTCTAGAGAAACTGACCCTTAGACCTTCTAGTTTAGAGGGGGGACCTCTGTCATGGGGAATCTGTTAAGTTCACTTTGTCCTTACACCCTGGCCAACATCCTGCCCATCACCAGACATGGGAGTGAGGTCATACCACAACATGTAGCAAATGGCGGCCTGCCAACTGACCACAGATGTGTGAGAGGATCCACCAGAGGATGACAGAGGACAGGCCAGAAGAACCCCCGGAGCTGCCCCACAGAATCAGGAGCTAAATAGAGCCCCTGTCATTTTAAGTCACTAAGTATGGGGATGGTTTGTTCCACAGCAATAGCTAACTGTTGCAGTGGTCAGTAGATAAGAGGTCTCTGTTGTGGCACTAGTTCTTCAAACCTTACCAAAGCCAGAACAAAGTTGTCCTCAGGGCACTCTCCCTTTCTTTCACTAATCACTTGTCCTCCAGCTTGGCAGTTAAATTTCTCCTATGAATGAATAAACCCTTGGTCCTTGTTTATATTGTGGACTGCAAACGTAATTACGGTGAGTCTTTCTGAGTCTCTCAGTCTCAATTCCCCTGGTATTGAGTAGCTCTCCTCTTTCTTGGCTGAAGGGCAGAGTTTTCAGCAGTGACACACCCAACATGTCCCTGCCCCCTTACCAGCTTTGTCACATTTGTCTAGAAGTTTTACAAACCCCAGATAACGGCAACATCGAGCTTTTACATTCAAAGAGAAAAAAGGATTCAGTTTCTTGCATTAATTTTAAAATAATAAGAAAAAGCTTTAAAAAAGAAGGAAAGTTCACTGAAATAGGTGTGAAATCTAAGCAGCAAGATACAAGATCCTGGTCTTGACATCTTTCAAGAATAATGAGGGTTCCATTTGCCAGGCTGGGTAAACATGGAAGGATCACACATGCCCTTTCGATCCCCAAAGAAGGTGAAGGTGCCAGTATCTGTAACATCCAAATGTATGTAGAATAGAAAAATAATGCTAGTTTGTGCCTACTCAGTGTGACTGGGATCAATTTAAAGTTAAAAACCAGATACTCAGATTGTTATTTTGCTACACATTATCCCACACTTACTTGGCTAACTTATTTTAGTCAATTTATTTTATTGAACGATTATTCATGGATTAATATTATCATAATTGTTGGTATGATATATATAAATATACATTTTAAATATATGTAGACATATACAGAAATATATATAAATATATATTTCCAATTGAAATTAGACAATAGGCAATGGCGTTTGATTCCTAACAACATGTTGCAGGCTTTATTCCGCAAAGCTTCCCACGCTTCTCATGCAACTCTAGATCTGTTCTATTCCTTCTGAAATTCTTTCTATATAAGGTAAGATATATAGAATTATTCTTGTGCTCAGCACAGTCTGTTTTCAATCTGTATGTATCACTTGGAGTTTTTCAACCTTTCTACTCTCTTCGTCTCCCTACTTCACACTCACGCAAATGAAATGCCAAAGTTGTGGCGGTGACCGGTTATATACTAGGACTCTGAAGCTAGAAAGAGAATGGAGGAAAACAAGAACTTTTTACTCTTAGACCCATAACCAGAGATACAAAAAATTATGTCAAAAACAACAATATCAGACATGATCAGCAAACGCAGTTCACAGATGTTCAGAGAACTTGTTCACTTACACTGAACACTCTGAACCCATTCGTGTAAAACGAAAAGTAAACAAAGTGCTAGTGGCAGAAATGCACCGCGGCAGAATGCCTTCCCAGCACGACTCTTGACGTGAACTATGGCTTGGGTCTTGGTTCAGTTGCTTAACACTAATGAGCCTCTGTTGACTGCTCTCCTTTGAGATGCTAAGGAGACAAAAAGGATACAGATGTTGCATGTTCGTTTCATATGTTAATAAATTGATACATCACATCAAACCAACATCTTATGTATATGTGAAGTGTGCACATTCATTCAACATACATTTAATAGGTATCTAACCCATGTTAGACTCTGTGGTAGATGGGTTGTAATGTTCGATGATAAGCAAAACACCATGTCCCCAAGGATCTTACCCTATAGGTATTTAACTTTTGACCATTTTTACATACATTCTCTTATTTTGTGCTTATAACAATCACGAGAAATAAGTGCAGAGGTGTTATGAATTGAATTGTGTCCCCTCTATATTCATATGTTAACATCCTAAACCCACTACCTCAGAATGTGACTGTATTTGGAGATATGGCCTTCAAAGAAGGAGTTGAGTGAAAATAAGGCCGTTAGGTGGGGCCCTAATCCAAGAGAACTGCTGTTTTCATAAAAAGAGAAGAATAAGACAGGGAGAGGGAAGACCCTGTGAAAACACAGAGAAGAGATGGCTGGCTATCCACAAGGCATGGAGACAAGTGGTACTTCGTTATGGCCTCCTTAGCAAACTAATACAGGAAAAAGGGGTCATCCCTCTATTATAGTGGTAACATAAAGCTGAGAGAGTGACCAATTCACTCAGAATGTATGCCTAACTAGTAAATGGCAGAGGCAGGAGTAGAAACCAGCTCTTCCTACACCCTCTACGTGGCTCTGTGTCTCTTTCTATTGTCTACCACACTGCACATCGAACAGTCTAGCCATCTGATGGCCAAGACCAGTGCTAGGAAAAGTTGGGAGCAGATGTGTCTCTTTATCACCCTACCACCTTGGGTTGTTTTCTCCTTCACCAATTTCAGACATCCCTTACCCAGGTTTCAATCTTCCTGTTCTTCTTCCCACTCTCCCCTTAAAATTAAAACTGTGTTATCTCAGTGGAAGATATTTGCTGTCAGGAAAAAAGTGTTTTATTAAGTGCTAGTATGCCAAGTTATCAGTGATTGTTAGTGATTAGTGCTAAACGTTCCTTTTCTAAAGACTAACCTTAAAAGAATAATTTGCCTAAGAAACGAATTCTTCAGGATAGCAGTCAAGTAGTAAATATAGATATGGGAGGGAAGGAGGAGAAAGGCCTTCTATTCATTTGAAAAATGTATTATTATTGCTACGATTATGTGCCTTATGGAAGTTTAGCTAATGGTGATCAGGGGATTTCTTAGAATTTATGGGCAAAGGGAAAATTATGGTATTTGATTAGAAGAGAAAGAATAGAAATAACGTATTACAGGATAAGGTGCTAATCATATCTTGAGTCAACTGTTTGTTTAGTCAAAAATGTACTGAAGCCTGCAATGTTCCTGGGGAGACACGGGTGATTTAACATGAGCCACATGCTCACACTGCACCAGTGGGTTACTTTAATCCTAGGTCAGTGGTTTTCAATCCGACTGTGCAGCAAAATCACCTGAGCAGTGTTTTAAGAACAGAAATAGTAGGTGACCAGCCCCAGAAATTCTGAATCGTTAAATCCAGGGGCCTGGATTTTAAAATGTTCCCCAAGAGATTCTGATAACTGTAGGTTTGCAAACCACTGCAGTGTGGATCTAGTCCATACTTATCAGTTAGGAAAGATGCTCTTACATATCACTTTTATTTACTGTGGCTCTCATGGCTTTCTGGGATCCATGGGATTATCCAAAACTTTTCAATGATAAAACCTGGACATAAATAACAAATATGGACAAATTGCAGGAGAATAAGAGAAGGTAGTGATAGGAAGCAGATTTTCTTCTGGTAAAACACATATGTATCAAAGTAGACAAATATTAGACTGAAACCCAAGGAAAGAAATCACAGAAAAGTTATGAAAGCATCAATCTACACACAATGCAATTATTAAAATTGATGAGAAATTATACTTTCCTCAACATATGTCCTTACTTGGTCATGATTTTTCAGTTAAGAGCAGAATTAACGTGGTAAGAAAAACTTTTAATGCCAAAACTCAAACCCTTTTTAAGTCTTCTTTAAGAAGTGCCATCAACAGAATAAACAACTGTAACATAAAAATTGGTTCCCTACATCTGATGTCTTTCACAGTTAACTGTGGAACCTTGTAAGAATACCCATTACTGGGCCCAGTCCCTGAGAGATTGGGAACAGGAATCTGTATCTTTAAAATGCTATAGGTGAGGGGCACCTGGGTGGCTCAGTCGGTTAAGCATCCAATTTCAGCTGAGGTCATGATCTCGTGTTCATGAGTTCAAGCCCCACATTGTGCTCTGTGGACAGCTCAGATTCTGTGTCTTCCTCTCTCTTTCTGTCCCTCCCCACCTCTCTCTCAAAAATTAATAAACATTTTAAAAACTTCTCTCTCTCTCTCTCTCTCAAAAATTAATAAACATTTTAAAAACTTAAATGCTATCAGTGATTAGGATTCTCACCAACAGTGGAGGCCGTCTCAGTGACTTGGTCATTGCCCGGATGTGGAAGAGCTGGTCAACCATCACCAGCTGGCCCAGCACGGGCACCCACCAACTGAAGAAGAGGCAGGAGCTTCAAACACATAGATGGGTCCACTGAAAGTTGTTTTCCCCACATCCTGCCCTCAGCAACCATGATTAATGATCAAAACTTCTTAATTACCCTCTTGTCTGATTTAAGAGAAATTCCTGCCACACATGGAATACCGATTGATCCAGAAGGAAGTCCTACTGTGTAAGGTGTAAGAGTTATTATTTCCCATTTATGTCAAATCTGAGATCTGGAAGAGGTCACACACATGGTCTAGTCAGATCTAAGGTTTTTTCCTCTTGCAGATGAAATCCAGAGATGGAAAAGAAATTTGCTCAAGGCACAGTTTGGAAAAACCCCAGAACTTCTGCCTCAGTCTGGTGGTGTTGGCTCAATGCCTTGCTGCTGCCCAAAGATGAGGAAATATAGGCTTAAGAACACAAACTGCGGTAAATGGTATTTGTATGGTATACATGTGCATGTGTATTATGTGTATATGTGTATATATGTGTATGTGCATGTGTGCGCAGGTGTGTGTGTATATGTGTGTGTGCATTTTTGTCAATGTGTGTATGTGTGTGTGAATGTGTGTTTATATGTGTATATGTATGTGCACGCACCCAGGGTGTGTGCAAAAGGGAGGCAAGAGATAGGTGGCTACAATAAAACTCTTCAACTCCTCAAGAAAAGTATTTCTGACTTTTTTGAAACACTGCTAAACCATATTGGAACAGGATACTTATTTGCAAAATTCTGTTAAGATAGTTTGCTAATATATAAGCAAAACAAACTACTGTCAATGGGTACATACATTAAAATAGAACACATTTGTGTATGTCTATAATAATCACTTAAAATATCAAGAATAAAATATCTGGAAACTTTGTAGAAAAGTTATATAAGTAAAGAGAGAACTTAGTAGCCATAAATAATAAGATTCATTATAAGGTCAAACATAGTTACAATTTCTTAAAAATTTAATTAAGGTATATACCCATTTGAGTTTCCCTCAGTCTGGACTCCCAACCTTTGCTTCATCCTTTCCATTTAGACCTCAGCTTCCCCATAGTTACCAATTGATTACTGAGCACAAAGGTCCAAGATGTCTTTGCACCTCAGTAGACCAACCGTGAGGCAACAAAGATATGGAAGAAATCAGTGTAAAATCTGTGTATTCAGCTGCTAGACAGAGAGTGCATTTTTTTATTTCTTTTTCTTTTCTTTTTTTTTTTGGTGCTACATTGTTTATTAGGTAAGAATTTTACAAGCACTACTTACATTAGTGGTGATCGCAGACTTTGCATCTTCTCCATGCCACATGGTGAAAACCACCAATAGTGTGGTAGAACTTTCCAAGACCATGGCTCTCATAGTCTACAGATGCCAGCCTTCCCTTCTCCCTGGGCTTGTGGACTGATTTGGTGATCCGATGGGTGTCAGGATTTCTTCTGATAGCTTTCCAGAATGGATCAATGAGAATAATCTCAAAGAATTTGTATGTGGTATATTTGCTAACCCAGCAAGAATTCAGGACTCTCAAAGCCCCACAGTGGCATCCAGCTCTTTCCTCTGCAACAGGCTGAAGGCTTTGGACAAACTTTAGCTGGAAAACACGATGATGAACAAGCTTGCCATGGATCCCACCCTTAGGGACTGGGCATTTGCAGCCACCACATCACACATGAGTCCATTAAATGACTTGACATCAGACTGCTTCTTCTTTCATAGCTCCTGGATGTACTTGTAAGCACACGTCCTTGCTTGTCTGTGAGCTGCTGGCTGCAGCCAACAGAAAGGAGTATCTTATTTTTAAAAATATTAATCATACCTTTTCCTAGGGTCTGATACAGAGTGGTTACGGTAAATGTCGCTCCTCTATTTAAAACTCTTAATGATTCTCTATTGCCTTCATAATAAAATTAAGACTCAAGCTTGTCATTTAAAACCAAGCTTGTCATTTAAAACCTAGTTGCCTTTTTAATTATTGCCCCCAAATGTTTAGGCCCCTGCCATACTGAACTGCTCAGAGATTCTCAGAATGTTCTCACTTTCATGCCTTCTTTCCTTTGAAAATGCTCTACCCAGATGCTGAGGTAAACTTTTCTCTGTCTACTCTCCTTACTAAATCCTACATTGAAACTTCTCCAGGACTCTTCCAGGATCTCCCCAGGTTGGGTTAGATTTCTTCTACTTCTGCTACTCCCAAACACAGACAGACAGACACTCCTCTACCCCACCGCACACACACCTGTGTTCACACAGCATCCTGTTTAAACTCTTATTCTACATATCACTGCATTGTATTTGTTTTAAAATATTTTCTGGCTCCTCTGATGAGGAGAACAGCGATCTATTCCAGTCATGGAGGCCCACACGTATGGGGGCTTACTATATTTTTGTTGCATGAATGTATTAGATATAAACTTAATTCCACTCTACAACTTCCTATGTGTAAGAAAGGGAATTGATCACATAATATGTTGTCTTGGGAAACCCTTGGACTTTAGAAGGGTAGATGAGCTACTACAAAAGGGCACACAATACCTTGACTGTGGTTTAATTATTTGTTTATTAGATGAGGCTTTCCAAGAGACCATCAATTGCATCCTCTGACTACCCTGTAACAACGAGGAAAAAATAAAAGGCACTGTTATATCCTGGGCCCCTTTCTCAATAAATCCCATCTTCTGGAAGCTCCTATGGATATAAATCCTCCTTGCTTGAGCCATAGTGATGAACAGAGGAGCTATTCTCTCAGGGAATAAAATCATGAAGCCACAGTTTCTGATTTCTCCCAATGAGCAAATGGATACCCAAAATGTTGACTGGCAACTGGAAAAGACGTCACATGTGATCTCTTGTTCTAAGTGTTAGCCCAGGCGTTATTTTAACTGCAGATTTGAGAGGCTACATATAAAACCTCTTGATACAATTAAAATGACTGAACTATGGGGGTGCTTGGGTGGCTCTGTCAGTTAAGTGTCTGACTTTGGCTCAGGTCATGATCTCCCAGTTCTTGGGTTCAAGCCCCACATCAGGCTCTGTGCTGACAGCTCGGAGCCTGGAGCCTGCGTCAGATTTTGTGTCTTCCTCTGTCTCTGCCCCTTCCCTGCTTGTGCTCTGTCTTGCTCTCAAAAATAAATAAATGCTAAAAAAATTTTAAATGACTAAACTATGAAGCTTCCCTATACAGAGCAAGTGTCAAATAAACAGGCAAGAGTCACAGAGCAGATAAAAATGATTTCTCAGAGGCTAGGCCTTCCTGTCTTTCTCAATTACTAGCATATAAGAAATTATCATTTTATAAGAAAAAAAGTTGAGTTTCTCCTAGAGAAGCAGTTTAATCTAGTGGCTGGGAGAGAGGATTTAAACAAGGCTCCTTGGATTTGATTCCGGGCCTCTTTAGCTTTGTGTCCTTGGGAATGCTACTTTGTCTCTCTGTGCTTCTGTGTCATTAGTCTATGCACATAATCACATGCATGCACACACATGCTCTTATGTCACAGTACTAAGTGATTTGATGCATAAAAGCACTTCAAAAATTATCTCCCAAATAGTAAACACTCAATGAAATGCAATTGTTGTTATTAGGAACCTAATAATACTAACGTTATTAGGGAACTATTTTATCTTTGCTGCTTTTGCTTTTATATCTTCTATTACAAATTCTTGAGATGTATTTGGCCATCCCTGTGCCAGAGAAGGATTTGTGAGTTGAACTAGTTCTCCCTGTTCTAATGAGGTTTATGTTCATACTCACATTAAATGAGAAAGCATTATGAAGCTAAAAATCATCCTTGTGTAATCTGACTTTTGTTCTCCATGAAGGGGAAAAACAGCATCTTTGTGCAATAATCTACTAGGAGAGTTACTCTTCTCCACACTATTGTGGATTGTATCCCAGTCTCTTTTCAATGTGTTTCCCACGTTATAGTCTTGCAATCAGAAAATAACAATATTATACTGCAAGAAAATTAAGTTAATACATGCTAATTTGCAGGCAGATAAGACAAACATTATAGTCTATTGAAAGCCACAGAGGCAGAGTATATATTAATGTATCAATGTAATAAATTCAAAAATTTAACTATGCTCAGCACCCAAGATATGTGTAAAGTCTTTAAAAAGAATATAAGCCAAATATTTTCATAGAAACAGAGAATATGATGGCTATTCTGGAAGAACACGTTACCAAATTTCCTTCCCAAGTCATCCTTTAATGTCTTTGGGAGGTTAATTCTAGATAGACAGTGAAAATGTGTCATTGACAGACCAGATCAGAGGTAGAAGATTATTCTTAGCATGTAAAAACAAGACTTTAGGTGAGATCATTAAGCAAGCTCAGTTTGCAAACGAGGGGAAATAAGGTCACGGAGCAGAAGCCCCTTTACAGCCTCTGCTTTGGTGACCCCCAAATACCATAATGAGCTGAGCCTTCCACCTGTCAGAGCCTTCCTCTTTTACTCTTTATTTATTTGGATGTCATGGATGTCTTTGCAAATCTGATAGAAATTATAAATATTCCTCCCAGAAAAATGCACACACACACACACACACACACACACACACACATGCACGCACATGCGCATTTCTGCATATTAATTTGTGGCCTTCATGGATACTCTTACATAAAAAATTCGTTTTTAATGGAGTGATTTTATATTATCTTCAGTAAACTTATCAATTGACATTTGAAAACAGATTTGACCATTTCAGTTCCTTTTTAAAAGTGGATTATTTAAAATTCTGACTTGTAACTCCCTCAGAAGATTTTAGATTATTCACTTGTTTTGTTTTACTACAATCAGCAAATTTCAGGAAACTCTGTAGATGCTCCAAAACGTCTAATTTCTGGAAATTTTTATTTCTATACACTAGGAAAGTGCAGTAGGCATTGTTGTATGCCTGCTTAGAAAGATTTTATTATAATTTTATGAGGAAATAAAAATGACTGTAAAGTTATTCTTATATTAGTATATATGGAATAAACATTGATAACCCACAGAACCTTGATCCTAATTTGGACTCCAACCCCAAAGCATATTGCTTTGGGAGAAATAAATGTATAAATGTACATGGTCTCTGTAGACAAAGAGGAATAATTTCCAAAAAGTAGGCAAAAAGGCTTTTTAAAACCCACTCTCAATGGACACAGAAACAACTCTGTTGATGAGTCAATGAATCTCTATCTAGATCTTATATTCTAAAGTTGAGACCCAGAAACTTCTCAGATATTTGATATAATAATTTGTTTTGAAAGTTTGACAATTCATGTAAAGCTACTCTAAAAGCACATTTTACTTTTTGAGAAAAATTTTTAGAAAGGTTTATAATAGTTTTAATAAGAAATATTTACCATCCTACTTTTTCCTTTGAGACCAATCATCAAAGACCAAGAGCAGCTAAGTTTATAATAATTTATTAAAGTTGCATACCATTTGTCATGTATAATAAATTATAGAAACCATAGCATCTTCATAAAGTATTTAGTATATCATACTCACTTCCTAATGCTTACTGCAGTAACTGTAAGGAATCTAATTAGATTATACTGTAGCATTAGAAGATAAAAAAATTATAAAACTTTTTCACAGTACTTTGGATTTATGAAAGACTCTACTATTTTAACTTTTGTATAACAAGTTTGAAATGTATATAAACTTTTTATAAACCAGAGGGTGATTTTACTGAGCTGCTGAAAGTATTGCATAATTTGTAACTTACACCCTTGTGGTGCCCTTTTTCAGGCACTGTAAAAAATGCAAATAAATAATCAATTACTGATCTCTAAAAATCTATACCAATAGACAACATTGAAGCTTGGCAACACTTTGAACATTCAAATAAAAAATGTAGTAAACATCGGAGCAGAGTATTCTTTCTCCCTGCCTCCCCCTCTCCTCCTCCCTCTTCCTACCCACTTTCATTATGGAAAAAAAAGTTCAGGTTGAATTTAAGTCCTAGGGCCTGAGAAAGAGACTCTGCTTGCAGTTCTTCCCAGCGATCTGTTATCTTCAGCCTCAGTCCTCATTACGTCTGTTCAGACTCTTCTCCGGACACCAGCATCGGTCCTTTCCTGCAGGGAGAGTTTTCCAATCCTTGTCGAAAGCATTTTGTTCTCCACTGTAACAGCACAGGCGTGAAATTGGTTGGAGTCTTTGTAACCAGTTTGTTCAGTTCCTTTCCAGCCTCTGCAGTCCTGATGGAAGAGAAGCTTGTAAGGCAGCCACAAAATGCTGCCTGTGTTGGGGTCTCACAAACCCACTCCGTCTTTAAATGTCTATTCTTGGATAATGTCCTTATCCATCCTCTTGCCCTCAGTGAACTTTGATGGAGTATTTCCGCAGTTTCAGAAATTGGAAAAGCTTGTCTTTTGTCCTCTTCTTCAGGGCCATCAGGGCTCGTGTTTTCTCCTCCAGATCTTGATCTATGGCAAAAATGATCTTAGCTCTCTCCTCCGCTTTCTTGTCCCCAGAGTTTTTGAAAAGTCTCTGTAGAGATTCTTGGTCTATGTTTTCAAAGATGTTGGCCACGGCTCTCTTCCGCGAGGCTGTGTCGAAGTGATAGCCGTGGATGGAAGGGCTCACTCGCAGCGAGGTGGACATGGTGATGGTGGCCTGGTGGCTTGGCTTTCATCGGCGTGAGGATCTTTGGGAATTCGGCTCCCGGGCTCTCCAGAGAGTCTGTAGCAAAATCATTCCGGGACTGCTATTTAAAGTGTGAACAAAAGCTCCGGGCTCAAATTACACTGGTGACATCAGAGTGATCTCAAGGAAGAATAATCACAGACAAGTTTAACAGTTGAGTTGCCAATATCCTGTTCTTGTGCAAAACGTCAACAGCTGTGCTCATTGATGGAGCCGGGATGTGGGGATTTCTTTTTACCTCAGCTGTGGCAGTAGGATTATACTGACTTGGGCCCTTCTTTTAAAAATAGCCAAAACCAGGAAAGGGCAAAGGTAAGACAAAAACAAGGTGGCTTAGACTCTCAAAATCTTTCCAAACAAACAACCAAAACAAAGCCTTCTGTTAACTACAGGAAAGTTTTAATTCCTGGAGAAGTCATTAAAGTGTATTCCAAACATTTGGCAGTCCATGCCTGTGCCCTTTGGACATCCCCATCCAGAGCCACTCCACCGCTGCTGAGAGGAAGCTGAAGAATCAAGGACACCAATCTGGAGTACATCTGATTTTAAAGGGGAGTTTACCTACCAAACGCTTGCATGACAGCCTGAAACTGTGACTTTTCAGAGACTGTGCACAAGAGCTACTCTCTAATCACTGAATAAAATTGTAATTGATTTTTATTTTTTAAAGATCTTATTTTTAAGTAATCTACACACCATCCAACACAACCCCAAGATCAAGACTCGAACTCACAACCCCAAGATCAAGACTTACACTCCACCACCGACTGAGCCAGCCATGTGTTCTAATATTGTAATTTAATAGCAATAGACAATATCTCCTTAGGCTTCTGTATATATCAACAATACCTATCAAAAAAAAAGTGGGGAGGAAAAGTCAATCAGGTACTTTACATATATTGTACTTAAAGAAATGAGTTGATTTTTTTTCTTTAATATTTACTTTGGCGCTTCCCAGACTTAGAGCAATACCTTTTTTTGGACGAATTTAAATTTCTTTGGAAGAATTTAAGTTTCTCACTTTCCACAGTATTTAGCTAATCAGTGTCCCCACTAATGTGCAGAGCACTTACATGCAACCAAATGGTAGATGTCAACTTCAAAGGGCCCTGGAGACTTCTCTGCATGCACCTTCTGCCTCAGCTACAGAAGCAGGGCTGACTTTCACGAATTTCCTCTCATTAGTCAAATCAAGTCTAGAAAACGCACAAAGGGAGAGAGTATGGGGAAGATGCCTCACTAGAAAATTGAGTTAGAGACTCTTCCTACACATCCATTAATTCACTCACTCATTAATTCAATCAATATTTATTAAAAGTCTGCTTTTAGCTAGAACATTTTTAGGTACTGGAAATATAACAGTTACCCAAACTAAATCAAACAAAAAGAATCCCTACCTGACTTAAATGGAGTTTACATTCTACCAGCTGTGCTGACAACTCAGAGCCCCAAGCCTGTTTTGGATTCTGTGACTCCTCTCTCTCTCTGCCCCTCCCCCACTCATTCTCTGTCTCTGTCTATAAAATAAAATAAAGACAAATTTTTTTAAAAAAATAAAAAAAGAAAAAGGTACATTTATAATCTGGATGATGTCAGAAAGTACTACCTATTGTGGATAAAAATGTAGTCAAGTTGTACAGAAGAGGAAGGGAGGGTTGAAGTTTGCACAGGATGTTCTGGAGCAGTTTCTCTTAATGTGACATTACACAGAGACATGAACGAAGTGAGGGAGGTAGCTGTGGAGACATCTAGAGGAAAGGTGTTGTAGGCAAAGGGAACAACAAGTGCAGAGGCTGGAAGATAAGAGTGTACATGGAGAATATGGAGAACAATCAGGGGACCAGTGTGGCTGGAGCAGACTGGCCAGAGAAGAAAGGGAGGAGGGGAGGAGGAGACAGCAATGGGGGAAAAGGCAAGAAAAGACTGAGTACAACCTGCAAGACTTTTTCATGGATTGAGGTTTTCCTCTGTAGGACATAGGCAGCCTTGGAGAATTTGAAGCAGAAAAATGATGTGATTTCTCTTATCATTTAAATTATTTCTTAGTAGAGCATACATTTTAGGGAGACAAGCAGGGCATGAGGAGCAAAAGATTGGTCATGTGGCTGTCAAAATAATCCAGGCAAGAAGTAATGAAGGTCACCACTAGTGAGGTCACAGTGCAGGTGGTGCGAGCTGATCAGATTCTGGGCTTGTCGTGAAGGCCAAGTCAACAGGACTGCTGAAGGCTCTGATGTGAGGAACGGAAGACGGGAGCCCAACATGCTCTCCTACTGAAGGATGCTTTTTTGAAAGACATTTCTAGGTGTTAGGCTCCCCGACCGTAATAGTCGCTGCTTAGTCCAGCTTCCCCCGGAAGAGCCCTGTGATCTGCTACCTATTGACTATGGGCAAAGCAGCATATGTGGCCACATTTGTGGCTATTAAAAATATACTCCTTTCCCTCACGGTTAAAAATAGCTATTTTTATATCAGCACGGATTTTTGCTGAATTTCCCTAGGTGCCAAGCACAGTGCCAAAACATTACACAATCCACCTTCTTTAGGGCTTTGCCAACCTTCTCATGCTATGCACTTTCTTGAGGCAATTCTTATAGGGTTCATGCCTTTATTCCCTACCCATTGATTACTCTCAAATTTTAATTCCAGCATGCCATTGTCTTCTGAGGTATATACTCATTTATATAACTAAGTGTTCAATACAAATAAATGCAAATGAGTTACAAACAGTTGTTCAGTTACAAAAGAAATCCAGCTATGATCTCTGATTTCTTCCTCTCTTTTTTTCTCCTATCTAAACTATCTAGATCTCTCTCTGTCTCTGTCCCTGTATCTCTCTCTCTTTCTCTCTCTCTCT
>NC_043700.1:34813483-34818499 GCF_006229205.1 Suricata suricatta | reverse complement strand
TCTCTCTCTCTCTACACACACACACACACACACACACACAGTTTAGATATATATACATATGTGTATATATATATAAATTATATCTATAAAATACTTCTAAAATCTATCCACCCTCTCTCCATTGTTTATTTTTTAAAATTTATTGTATTTATTGTTATGTTCATTTATTTTTGAGAAAGAGAGAAAGAGCATGAAGGGGGAGGGGCAGAAAGAGAGGGAGACACAGAATTAGAAGCAGGCTCCAAGCTCCTAGGTCAACACAGAGCCTGACGCAAGGCTCGAACTCATGAACCTCAAGATCTGACCTGAGCTGAAGTATAACACTTAACAGACTGAGCTATGCAGGCGTCCCAACACTCCGTTGAATGTTGCTGTGCACAGCCTTTCTCTCCCTTTACGGTGTCCCCAGATGCTCTGCTGTCAGCCCTCCTGGGACACTGCCACCACTGAAGAAGGTCACCTCCCTCCTGGTGCAACTGCATCTAATGACTGATCAACATGGGGACGTAAAGGTCCACTTCCCTGATCCCAAGTCTGAGGGGTCAGGCACACGTCAGAGCATCCACTGCAGTCAGCCGAGACCTCCATTTGCCCAAAACTGGTTTATTTGGTTTTATCTGAAGTCACTGGTCCCAAGAACACTCCATAATAAATAGCCCGCTTGCTCATTCCCTCTCAGGGTGTGCTTCTTTGGAAGCCCAGTCTATGACAGCCTGTCTTCTGTCACCTGGACTAAATTCGACCTCTTTCTTGGCATTCATGCTTTTATTTCTGCCCTCCATTCTCTACAAAGCACCTAGAGCAATAGCATCTAAAACAATCTGGTCAGACCACTCTTGCTTTTACACTTAGGATAAGCCCCCAAATCTTAACATAGCCTTACTTTTAAAGTTTATTTATTTATTTTGAGAGAGGAAGAGAGGGAGATTGACAGGCAGAGAGACAGAGAAGAGAGAGCATGTGCAAATGGGGGAGGAGCAGAGAGAGAGGGAGAGAGAGAGAAAGTCCCAACCACAATCTATATAGTCAGTGCAGAGCCTTATGTGGGGCTCCAACTCAAGAATGGTGAGATCATGACCTGAGCCAAAATCAAAAGTTGTACACTAAACTGACTGAGCCACCCAGGCATCCCCTTAACAACCTATTTGAGTTTGATTTGTTCTGGTTACTGACTACTTCTGCAACATTACAATTTGTCACTCTCCCCCATACTTTTATGCCTTCTAATTCCTTGACCACATCATGCTTATTCTTGCCATGGGTCTTTGCACATATTTTTCCTCTTTCTGGAATGTTATTTTCTACATTTTACCTCAGCTATGTAACTCATATTCATTCATAAAAATCTCACCTAAAAGCTACTTGTTGAGGGAGGCCTTCACTGTCCTCTGGTTCTTTTAGACTTAAATCAATCAGCTCTCTTTGTCAACGTACCATTACTATTCCTTAGTAGCACTTTCTATAGTTTTTGAGCATAGATTTGTTTTTCCAAGTATTCATGTGAAGTCTAGCTCCACTGAACACCTGGTTGGCTCAGTGGGTAAACAAAGCAACTCTTGATATTAGGGTTGTGAGTTCTAGCCCTATTGGGTATAGAGATTACTTAAAAATAAAAATTTTTAAAAAAGAGAGAAAAACTAGTCCCACCAGGAGCAGGGATCAGATTATCCTTCTTCATTACTGTGTCTAAAGTTCCTAGATCACTTAATACTTTTCTGTATTAATATTAAATAATGTGTGCAATTTTATTTGATTCCATAACAACACTTTATGGTAGCAACTATTGCAATTCTTATGTTGTAGATAAGAGAACTGAGACATTGGCAACTTGCTCCCAGTTTTAGGTGAATAACAACCTTTAAAATGTCTATGTTCTGGAGCCAAAATGGCGCAGAGGAAGGGAGCTCTGTAAATTTCGTCTGCCCCATCTATTGAACTGAGAAGGACATTACTCTCATCTTCAAGAGTGGAAAGAGAAAATACAGACTCCAGAAAGAAGACAATCTCAAAGATACCTGAATGAAATAGTGTGAACTGGGGAGAGTGGAAAACGAGCCAGCCCGAGACGAGCAGGGGAGGTGGGAGTCCCAGCCCAACACAGGGCAAGCACACGAGCCCAAGAGACAAAGGGAAGAGAAAGAGAAACTGAACCCGTTCATAGTACTGTCTCTAGAGAAGAGATAAAGAACATTTAATCCCGCTTGGAGAGAAAAATTCTCACTCCATGTATAACTGCTGGGTAGCCCAACTCCCGAACCCAGGCTGCACAAGGGAAAAAGAAGCTTCCAGCCCTGCACTATCGCAGCAGGGAGTCCGCGGCCACTGCCATGGCTGGGGGCGCACACTTCGGCCTCGGCTGCGGGAGTGGGAGCACAAACCTCATTTCTATGGTGCATCTCACCTCCAGCATTGGCCGCACGAATTCAGAATCCCGGGTGCCAACAGGGAAAAAAAAGCCCCCACCCTTACGCTATCCCGCAGGGAGTAGGCGACTATGGAGGTGGGGGGGGCAGCTTAGGCTGCAGAAGCCCAGCTCATTTCTGGCAGTGGCCGCGCGCCTCTGTCAGCAGCAGTGCAAATCCCTGCCAGCACCAAGAGAAACTGATCCATCCCCCAACTCACGATCTCGATCCTGGCTGGGGGCTGGGATGGGCAGTGGTGTTTGTAAGGACATGCACTTCACCTCCTGCTGTGCACCTCCCCTCAGGCAGCAGCAGCTCAAATCCCTGATGTGCCAAAGGAAATGATCCCTCCCCCTACGCAATTCCTATCCTGGCTGGGGGCTGGGAGTCAGCAGAGGTGTCTGTGAGGGCTTGCACCTCACCTCCCACAGTGCAGCGGCAGCACAAATTCCTGCCAGCACCTAGAGAAACTGCTGCACCCCCTACGAGATCCTGGCTAACAAGCCAGCCACTAAAGCAAGTACATCTCATCTGTGGTAGCATAAAAGTGCGTGGACTAGGATTTTGAGACAAGGTGGGCCTGGAAAATGCAACCTGGGTCAGCTATGGAACAAGGAGAACGGACTCATTAGAGTGGCCTGCAGCGCTTAATTCCAGTGGAGCCTGGAGTACCACCATTCTACACTCTGCAGCCACTAAGGCAGGGCCTGTGAGAGCAGCCCCCAAGACCTACTACACCAAACCATGCCTATCCGCTAGGGGGAGTTGCTGCTGCTTTTTTTTCTTCTTCTTTTTTTTTTGGTACTTGTTTTTTACTTTAAAAATTTTTAATAATTTTTACTCCTTATTTTTTCCTCCTTTCTCCTTCTTTTTTTTTCTTTTTATCTTTCTTACAATCCATATATATTCTCCTGTATCTCATTCTTATCTTTCCCCTCAACTGGTCATACACTTTTAGACAGTCCATTGTCCTTTGTTGTCTCTGCCCCCCCTTTATTTTTTTTTTCTTCTCATTCCTCTCCATTTTTTTTCCTTCCTTTCCCCCTTTTAATGTGTTTGTTTGTTTGATTTGTCTGTGCATTTGTGTGCTTCTATTCCCACTGTGTTTGTCTGTTTTCCTTCTTAGGGCTGCCCTAAGAAACAAGCCAAAGTGTGCATGATGGTGAGTCTTCTCAAATATCGCTGAGTAGGGAAATAATATATTTAAAGGCACAACAAGAGAAACTGAGAGACACCATTAAAGAATATTTCCTGAAATGACAGGCCCTGAACAGTCAATAAGCCTCCTTTAACAGAGCAATATCAACAGGTGCACAGTACACAACGAGCTTTTTAAAACTGACAAGGGACCGGAAACTAGCCAAAATGACAAAACGAAGGCACTCTCCCCTAAGAACCTCCAAGAAGAAGTCACAGCCACAGAACTGCTCAACACAGACCTAAACATCACCAACCAAGAATTTTAAAAACTTGTCATAAAATTAATCACTGGGATAGAAGAAAGCACCAAAGAAGCAACTGAGACAATGACTAGGAACTTTGAAAATAGGAGTGATGAATTTAAAAAAAAAGGCTATAAATGTGGTGAATAATAAAATGGAGGCAGCCACCTCAAAAATGGACGAGGCAGAGAGAAGAATAGGTGAATTAAAAGA
The DNA here is from genome assembly GCF_006229205.1 of Suricata suricatta. Classification (NCBI taxonomy): domain Eukaryota; kingdom Metazoa; phylum Chordata; class Mammalia; order Carnivora; family Herpestidae; genus Suricata; species Suricata suricatta. The sequence continues at coordinate 34,814,442 of NC_043700.1, read as the reverse complement.
TATACTTATAGTAAAAGAGGAAGCTGGAAAAAGAGAGAAAAATTGATCCAGGAGCAGGACAGGAGATTCGAGACCTGAGGGATACAATCAAAAGGAACAACATCTGTATCATAGGAATTCGGAAAGAGGAAGACAGAGAGAAAGGTCCTGAAGGGATACTAGACCAATTATAACTGAGAATTTCCCAAATTTGGGGAAAGAAATAGATATTCAAATTCAAGAGGCACAAAGAACACCCTTAAGACGGAATTTGAATCAACCTTCAGCACGACATATCATAGTGAAACTGGCAAAATATAAAGATAGAGAATTCTGAAAGCAGCTAGGGCGAAAAGGGCCCTCACATACAAAGGGAAACCTATCAGAGTGGTTACAAACCTATCTCATGAAACTTGGCAGGCCAGGAAGGAGTGGCAGGAAATCTTCAATATGATGAACAGAAAATATATGCAGCCAAGAATCCTTTATCCAGCAAGCCTGTCATTCAGAATAGAAGGAGAGATAAAGGTGTTCCCAAACAAACAAAAATTGAGAGAATTCATGACCACCAAACCAGCCCTACAAGAAATCCTAAGGGAAATGTTGCAAAGAATACATGGTGCTAGAGACACCACTATAAACATAAGTTCTGGGGAGAACACAATGACTCTAAACCCACATTTTTCAATAATGACACTGAATGTAAATGGATTGAATGCTCCAACCAAATGACACAGGGTAGCAGAATGGATAAAAAACAAAACCCATCTATTTGCTGTCTACAAGAGACTCATTTTAGACCTGAAGATACCTTCAGGTAAAGTAAAGGGATGGAGAAATATCTATCATGTGATTGGAAGCCAAAAGAAAGCCAGAGTAGCCATACTTATATCAGACAAACTGGATGTTAAAGTAAAGGCAGTAACAAGAGATGAAGAAAGACATTATATAATAATTACAGTGTCTCTCCATCAGGAAGC
>NC_043700.1:34797009-34813383 GCF_006229205.1 Suricata suricatta | reverse complement strand
TCATCAGGGAAACACAAATCAAAACCACACTGAGATACCACCTCACACCAGTCAGAATGGCTAAAATGAACAAAGCAAGAGACTATAGATGCTGGTGAGGATGTGGAGAAATAGGCACCCTCCTACACTGTTGGTGGCAAGGTAAACTGGTGCAGCCGCTCTGGAAAACAGTGTGGAGGTTCCTCAAAAAACTATCCAGAGAACTCCCTTATGACCCAGCAATAGCCCTGCTAGGGATTTACCCAATGAATACAAAAGTGCTGATGCATAGGAGTACATGTACTCCAATGTTCATAGCAGCATTGTCAACAATAGCCAAAACATGGAAAGAGCCTAAATGTCCATCACTTGTTGAGTGGATCAAGAAGATGTGGTATATATATACAATGGAGTACTACATGGCAATGAGAGGGAACGAAATATGGCTATTTGTAGAAAAGTGGGTGAACCTCGAGGGTGTCATGCTAAGCAAAATAAGTTATGCAGAAAAGGACAGATACCATATGTTTGCACTCATAGGTCTAACAGGAGAACAGGAGAAACCTAATGGAGGACCAGGGGGAGGGGAAGAGGGAAAGAGAGTTGGGGAGAGAGAGGGATGCAAAACTTGAGAGACTACTGAATACTGAAAACAAACTGAGGTTTGAAGGGGAAGGGGGTGGGGGGAAAAGAGGTGGTGATAGAGGAGGACACTTGTAGGGAAGAGCACTGGATGTTGTATGGAAACCAATTTGACAATAAAGCAATTTTAAAAAACGTCCATATTCTAATATCTGGAACCTATGAATGTAGAAAAAAAGACACCCTATCTTGGGACTTATATGGTAAGGGACTTATATGGTAAAAGGAATTTTTCAGGTGTAATAAATTAAGTTCTTGAGATGGAGAGGTTATTTGGGGATACCTGGTTGGCTCATGTGATCACAAAAGTCTTTATAAAAGAGACACATACTATTCTGCTAGTTTAGAATTTGGAGGAAAGGGCCATGAGCCAAGGAAGGTAGACAGCCTCTCAAAGTTGGAACAGGAAAAGAACCAGATTGTTCCCTGCATCCTTCAGAAGGAACCAATCACTGCATACCTATTTTTAGGCTTCTGGCCTCTTGAACTATAATAGATTTGTGTGTCTAAAGCCCCTAAATATGTGGAAATTTTTTATAGTGACAATAGGAAACTGATTTACTCTGCAAATCCTTCAGTTCTAATGAGATAACTCAAAAGGCTCTTTGACACCAAAGCCCATGATTTTAAACTCTGTACTGTATTGCTCCCAAATCATCCACGAGCTCTGGCATCAAAAGGACTGAATAGCGTTTCTACGTGACACTGAACAGTTCTCCTTGAGTGTTGCCTAAACACATTCAGATGCAGTTGAGAGATTAAGGAGTTTCAAAACTGTTTAGAGGACAAGACCTTCCACAGGGAAACAATGTCAGTTTCTGTTTCCCAGAAATGTGATACAAGCCTTAAGGTTTTAATTCGCTCATGGTCTTTGCCAAAGGTAAATCGTTAAGTGCCTGTAAAGCCTTTTACTGCTGTAACCCTGTTCTTTCCTTCCTTCATATAAATATTTCCAGGTGAATGACATGGACAACGGGATCTAAAAAATTGCTGGTAAAGGTTCCCAAATTAGATTTGGATAGACATCTAGACTATAGACATGTCATATAGACATCTTACAGAACTTTTGCTTTCTGTAGTAAAGACAGGCTGCTTAAAGGAAGTAGTTATGAGTGTGTGTAGTTTGTTCCAGGAGCTAGTTTTCCAGCATTTTTTAATCATACCGAAAGACTGAGTTTCAGTTTGCCAGTAATACACGTGTTTGGCTGGCTTTGTGTCTGATGAAGAGATTTGTGAAAATAAGGAGAAAGGAGACAAACAAAGGAGTGGCTAGTATTCTTTGGATAATGTTTAAATAACTTCATAGCAGCATTAAATTCAGGTATTACTGACTTCCATTTTCACCCCAAACAATGAATTGGGCTGAACCACCTGGCTAGGGTAAGTGATGAAAACGGAATTCATTTCCAAATGCTTTTAATCTTTAAAATCTCTTCCAGGAAGATTTTCTTGACCTTTTTGCTGCATTCCTTGCCTCTCCTGTTTGTATCACCAAGACTCTAGGTTTACCTTTTCAGATAAAACGTTATGACTTACTGGGCAGCTGGGTGGCTCTGTTGGTTGAGTGTCCGACTCTTGATTTTGGCTCAGGTCATGATCCCAGGGTCATGGGATCGTGTCCTGTATCATGGAGGCTGCTCTCCCTCCCTCTGCCGCTCTCCCCCCGCTCATGCACTCTCTCTCAAAAAAAGTTAGGAGTTATTATTATGTTTATTAAAGCACTAAAGATATAAATGCATAGTGACTGGTACATAAAATGTATCCAATGAATATATATTGAATTGTTACTTGAATAAGGGAAAGAAAGCACACAGAATTTACATCGATGCTACGTCTGTCCACCAACTTACCTCCCTGGCAACCTCCTGAATACGAAATGTACAGAAGCCAACAACTGGAACTTTGTGTCTTATACTTTGGTTAAATTATCCCTGAGTATTTTTGTTTTAACAACAACAATTTATCATTGTATTATAATTTACAAAATGCTTTCACATGTATTATCTCATTTGACTTTCACAATATCCCTGGCATAATTGTCCCTATTTTATGGATGAGAAACCTGAGTATCAAAGAAGTGAGATAAGTTTCCACAACCTTGGAATTAGTTAAATGACAGATCCAGGCCTGGAATCCTCATTTTCTGATCCTAAACCCTGTGGGGTTTTTTCCTTCCTATGATTGTATAGCTTCCTGATTATGTTCATTATTTACTTATTTCCTATAGTTTGAAAATTCTACCAAATTGTCTTTGATTTTTCTTTTCATGTACTTATTCAGTGATTTATAGATTCATTCATACACAAAGGGTTGAATTGCTTACTATGTGCCAGGAAGAGTGCCATATGCTGAGGGATACATTGAGGCAAATGGACATGATCATTGTGTTTGTGGAACATGAGGTCTATGGAAGAAAAGAGACTTTAGATAAATAAATAAACAAACAAGCATATGAAGAACATTTTTATAAATTTTAGAAAATGAAAATCAGGTCATATAAAGGAGAAAACAAGGTGAGGTTTCCTTTCAAATGTTCAAGTTATAAAAAGTTTCTCTTAAGACATATTTAATCTGAGACTCAAAGTAACTATTGAAATGAACAAGTAGAGGAGCAGGGCAAGGAGCTTCGAATGCAGAAGAAAAAGTCCTGTGTAAAGGCACTGAGGTGAGAATGAGTTTGAAAAGCAAGAAGAGAGACAATCCAGTTAGGAAACAAACCAACAAGGAGATTAGAGAAAAGCAATATTAGATTCATTAGGCAAGGGCCACATGATGTACAGGAGAGCATTGAAGGCCATGTTAAAGATTTAAACTTTTATTTTAATGCAAGAGGCATTTTTTCAAAGGTTTTAAGTGTGGAAGGGGAACTGCTGGGGCTTATTTATTTATTTATTTATTTTTAATCACTTTGGCTTTGGGTCATCAAAGACAGCTAAAGACAACAATTATGTTTTCAACTAGTAAGCAAATACTTTTCAATGTATTTGAGAAATGAACTTTAAGGGACTTTGTGGTGAATTGGATAGAGGATGGAATAAGTGTCAAAAGTTGCTCCCAGGTTGTGCTGGGCTCCTTGGCTGGAAGGCCGAGATGGGAAAGATGAAAGAAGGCTTGGATTCAGGAGAAAGATCCAGAGTTCTATTATGCACACAGTAAATCTGTGCATTGCAAACCACAAAAAGATAGTCGAAATGCATGAATCAAAAACTCAGAGGAAAAGTCTGAAATATAATTTTTATTCTTTATCTTTTCTCAATAATAACTGTCAAGAAATCAACACTGGCTGCAGCTTTCTTTTTATGCCACTTATGCATAAGTCCAGAAGCCAGCAATGCTTGGCACCGAATAGACTTTCAATAAATAGTTATTACATAACTCTTACATAAGAAAAATATTGAAGCCTAGAGAAGGCTAAGCAGACACAAAAATGAAATGTCTGGTCAGTGGCAGTTGTTTCTTGTGATCTGTTGTTGAAATCTACATTTTTCTGTACTTAACAGATAAAATGGTGGTCATCCTTTTCAGTAATAGTTTTAAGCATCTTTATTATATTCCATATTTTAACCTAAGACCTGTTCTAGATTTCCATCCCTTTGATGATTGCGGTTAATCCCTTTCTAAAATTAATCACCAAACCTTTTTGTTTCAGTACATCTTATTCCATGTATCTGCAATCTTCAATTATTGCTCATGAGAAAGAATGGCAGTTTATTTATCAAGTTGAATTCTGACATTTATTTTTGATCATGGAGGGGAACTAATTGTAAATTCTGGAGAGATACAAATTTCAAAAAAAGAACAAACTGAGGAAATGCATTTTCAAGACCTTTTAGTCAAAATATGGGGGAAATACACCACTTTATTGAAGAGAATTATAGCCAAGACCATTTTTAAAAAGTGCGTCTTTGTAAGTGATGCTTTTGCATGTGAAATGAAACAGCTGTCTTTGCTTTACCATCAGACTATATTTGCAATGTTTCCTAAAAAAGGAACTGAAGATAAGCTTTTCTTTTTAAAATTTTAATTAGCCTTTCAGATTCAGATATTGAGCTCCTGGTATTTATAGCTTCTTTAAAAAGAAAACAGTTGTGAACATAAACTAACATGTTTTTCTCAGGAAGTGAGCATGAGATATTTTTGTATATTTATAGTAGCATGTGTGTTTCTCTAATCTGTGACTAAAGCCAAAATAAGTCTTCGTGAACCAGCGCCTCCCACTCCTAGCTCCCACTCCCTCAGTGTGTGCTTCTGGCGGAAAGTAGTGACGTTGGCAAGTTTCATTCTTTCTCAGGCTGGAACTATTAACAGAAAGGGGACCTGCTTGCATGGGCTTCCCAGATTTTGTAAGTCATGTTGCAAAGAATACACATGGCACTCCTAAAGCTCCTCCTCTATTTTCTTTTCCTGAGCAGGGTACAGTCACACCCGGCCCCGCTCCCTTCTGACCAGCCTCATTCTGTATGACTTTCCAAGAATGTAAAGGGCATAAAGAGAAATCTGGTCAGTGAAGGGGCTCAAATCCAAAGAAGGACAATTGGGGCCTTGGAATTCGTTGTAATATGAGGGAAATTCTTACATCCTAGTTTGAATGTCCAAGGGTTATGATGCAGGAGAAAAAATTAGGCTTGTCTGAAAAGTTCCTATGGGTAGAAATAAGACCAATAAAAAAGTTAGCTCCAGGAAGACCAACTTTGATTTGGTACAATAAAGACAGAGAGTCAACAGCGAGAACGTTCAGTCAGGGCCACCACTTAGAAGGCATGTTGTAGAACCATGTAAGTAGTGAAATAAATCAGTACTTGTTCTTATTTATTTTATTTTCATAGTCACCAAGTTACACAGACATATAAAAGTATGTAATGTTTTTGTTTCCATTATTATACATGAAAACATATATACATATATCTATACAAATATAACTAAAACACAAATTTCAAAAAGACAATTAAACTTACTAATTTTATGTACTATGTCATCCATTCTGCTGTATTTTACCCTATCATCTTTTAAAACTGGGCTGGTTGCAACCTACTGAACTGATTTCATAAGTCACTAATGAGTCTCAGCTTTCAATGTGAAAACCATTGAAGTAAACAATTAAGTGTACTTTCCAATGCTGAGCAGAGGAGACAGTCATCCTTCTCTTCAATAAATATTTGCATAAATTAGTTGTTATGTTGCTGCACCTGTTGTTTTTGACAATACTCAAAATATAAGAAAGACCTTCAATATGGTCACCCAGGAATAATAGACCATCTAGTACTGCTGCCGTTACTATAATCATTTTGTGGATTAAAAAAGTTTATTTATTTTTGAGGAAGACAGAGACAGAGACAGAGAACAACTGGGGGAGGGGCAGAGAACGAGGGAGACACAGAATCCAAAGCAGGCTCCAGGCTCTGAGCTGTCAGAACAGAGCCCGATGTGGGGCTTGAATCCATGAATCATGAGATCATGACCTGAGCCAAGTTGGTCGCACAACCGAGTCATCAGAGTGCCCCTCATTTTGCAGGGTTTTGTAAATGTCTTTAGAAAAAGATTGTAGAACCACATAAAAATATATTAGTAGTTTAGACTATATAGGCACTCATTCATTCTTTCTTTCTTTTGTCCATTTAATCAATATAAAAAATTGTTTTATTTTGAAAGCCTCCCCCTTTGCTATAAGGTCAGTCCTATTTTCCCCTCATCCAAACATCCCAAAGTGTTCCTTCTACTATTTATACAGAGACAGTGACATTGGAGGTAGAGGACCAAGGAGTAAGGAAGCCATGACAGGGCAGTGATGGGAATGGTAGGAATGGGGTGGAGATTGTGAATAGCGTTGGGTGAAAGTTGACAAAGTAGATCCAAAGAGACTCCCAAGACACTTTAAATGCATGGGGTGAAAATTTACAGACCCTCAGCGAATTTATTATTTATTGACATATGAATACAAGAATCCTTAAATGTTGGGAAAATTGCACAATGTCTAAAATCTGAGCTTGTCTCCTATTGATATGCCCACTTTTCAACTCAGGGGGTTAAATAGACCTAAACTTTATCTAACTTTTTAGACCGTCAGGAAAGGAGGGGAAAACAGCATTCAGTATCTTCATGTGCTTCAGGATCATTCAAAGAGCAACATACAACAACAATTTATTCTGGATTTTGGGGCACTTGTGTGGCTCAGGCAGTTAAGCATCTGACTGTTAGTTTCAGCTCAAGTCATGATCTCATGGTTTATGGGTTCAAGCCCCACATCAGGCTCTGCGCTGGCAGTGCAGAACTTACTTGGGATTCTCTCCATCTCCTACTCTCTTTGCTTCTCTCTCTCTCTCAAAATAAATAAATAAACTTAAAAAAAAGAATTTATTGTAGATTTTATGTTTCAAAAGCAGAGGAAACGGATCCTGGTCCCTGAACTAGGTCCGTTTTTGTTTGGAACATTTAAGAATTTTTCCAGTCCCCAGTCACTGAATGATACTAACTAAATGTTTACTGAGCTTTTTAGAGTGTGTTAACTTTTCTATATATTTTTTTGAAAAACTGAGATACACCTAGTATGTCTTTTGTCTTTTCCTTTTCACGGTATAGTATTTTACACATGCTCTCACATCTTGTTAAATGTTATTTCTAGATAATTGTGTTCTAAGTTCTATTGTGCATTAAAAAAATTCTTCCAGTAATAAAAGTGAATTAAATTGAAATGCTGACAGAGCCATGCTATCTCTCTTATAGTATAGATTTTGTGACCGTAATGACACCAGCATGCCTACTTCACAGATCAGATTCAGGAAGGTGAGACGATTTTCTAAGAGTCATTAGCTGTTTTCTGGTGGTGCAGCAAGGTTAAAACAGACCAATGGCTGGTCTTCTGCAAACTTGGGAAGTGGATAGAGTTTGTTTTGAGTGTCTCAGACTCCTCCTCCCTCTTCTTTCCAGGTAACAAAAGCCTTCCCTTCCTGTTCAAACCACTCTCCAACAGGATTCAGAATCAGCACTTTGCACTTCAAAGCAAATCCGAATAACTTCCTGTGGTAGCTTTCAGAAAGGGTATTAGCTTTAAACCATATTCTCCTAACACAACGTAGACCTTTCATCTTCCTATAGTCAATGAAAGTACACACCTGGCTCTTTTTTCTGGTCCCAATTTCTATGCAGTTGCTTAATAGAGTATCCATCTGACCAACAGTACTTGTCAATAAATCACAAAATACATGTTGAGGGCCCACAACGTGTGTGGCATCATGCCCATGTATTTTTGACTTTCAGAAGAAATGTGCACAGCACCATGTCGATTCTGCTCTCTTGAATTGAATGATGGTGGGTCTCTATCACCAGTTCCCAGCTTCTTTCCAGAGCTTGCTTTTTCTAATGTTAAAGACATTTCAGAACGCCAAGTTCCCAGATTCTCCCCCGGTCCAGTCAGACTCTGTGTCCCAAAGTGGACTGCATTTCTTGGCATGCTTACTCACCTCCCCTCCCCTCCCGCACCAGCTCCCAATCCAGAAGGAAGTAGGGAAGCAAGGCCAGAAGCTGCAACATGAGCAGCTGCAAGGTTAAACGTTCACTGGCCCTTTGTGCTTCTCTCTGAGTCCCAAGTCCTTGGGGATGCAGAAGAGGTTAAGGCTGTGCAAAAGCAGAATCTGGCTGATCTTGTGTCCGCACCTTCCTTCCTCTTTGTACTTTTAGCAGGAAGTCACTCATATAAGATGACACATTAAAAAAATAAAAGAAAGAGTAATGGAATAAGCCTAAATCTGAAGTTTAGTTTACAGTTTTCTGCTTGCCCAGAAGTCAGTAAAACTGAAAGACGACATCAGGTTGCACCATCAACTTAACTGGTATTTTGAGAATGGGCTTGTTGCTGGACCCCTTACACTAAATCCAAATGTCCCAACTATTGCATTTTAGAGATAACAAAGGTCTTTTAAAATAAGAGATGTGGGGTTAGGCAGAGTCCTGGGCTATAGGGCTCAATTCAGCCCATCTCTGCACATTTGCTATTGTTTCTCTGAACCTGCATGGCTGCAGTGGGCCAGAGACTCCTTTTTTCAGAGACTTGCCGAACTGCGAGAGCCAAAGAGACATCTGACTGGCCATCTAGCTTCTGGCCCAGACCACACAGTCATCATTTAAAGCAGACAAATAGGAAATGCTCCTAATTTTTTTCCTGTACCCCTGATATTGCCTCTTTGCTGACTTGCCACTTGTTTTTGTTCTGATAGTGGTGGAAGAGGGTGAATTAGTTTCTTTTTAAGAAAAATTCTGGAGAAAAGTTAAAGTCTAAAAAATCCTTGTCTGGAATTTGGCACGAGATAGATGATGGCCATAAATAATCAGCATTCTGGCAAACAAGGCTCCAAGTCTGGGCAGAGAGAAGAGGAAAAGGAAGTCCTATTTCATGAGTTGCCCTTGTTCCAAACACCTTTCATACACTTTCCAGTTTGTCACCAGACAGCTGAGAGAGTCAGACATTTGTGGAAACTGAGGCTCAGTTACTAGTGCACATTTTCTCTTTTTTTGCTTGGAACTTGTTTGGAGGTTCTAGAAGGGGAGCTCAGCTACACGTGTTGACTTGGCCATGAAGGGAAAGCAAGCAGCTTCAGCAGGGATGCACATGGAGTGGTGAGGGAGGAAGGGGACACTCACCTAGCCAGCCAGATCAGCTACATCCACCCTGGTGATCAGTGGGATGGCAAATGTCACAGCCAGATTGCCCTCACATCCTGCTTGGACTTATCTGTATTCCAAACCATAGGAAGCCTTTGCGCCCAAGTGCTACATCCACAGGCTTCTGTGTCTTTTTCTCCGTTTTTGCTTTATCTGCATTTATGGTGTGCTTTACCCATAGAATATTACATATCCTTCGAAAATAATCCTCACGGCAACTCCATGAACTCATGAGAAAGCTCAGGCTTAGGGAAGTTAAGTATTTCCCAGGACAGGGAGGAGCGGCTGTCCCACTTCTGTGTGACTCCAGGTCCCTGTTTTCCCACAGTGTGCTTGTAAATGCAGAAGACTTTTGAAAGAAAATTTTATGCATGTTAATAATTTTGCAATTGGGTGGGACCCAAGAAAACAGAGAGGGAATTGCTCTGTGGTGGGGAAGAAAAATGAATAGAGACAAGAAGGAAAGAGAGTCATGCATTAGATAGGGACTCTAGCAAGGTTCACAGAGATGGATAGCATATATTTTAAACATTGCTACATGCTTGCTCTGTATCCTAGCACAGATCCTTCACTCCACCCCACTCTGTCCCCAGCCCACAAATATACTTCTCTCCTAGTCCATCCATCTCAGTTAATGGCGGCAGCATGCACTCCTGTGCTCTTCTCCTCCACTTTGTTTCTTCTCTTTCTTCCACGGGACACTCAATTCAGTGAATTCTGACAGGTCCCTTCCAGGAATACGCCATCCCAACTCTGTCACCACCACTACCGTCTATGCCGCTGTCATGTTTCTCTTAAGATATCACCAAAGTTTCTTTACTATTCTTCTGCAGAGCAGGTAGAATGTTTGATTTTCTTAAAAAATTTTAATTTTTTAAAAATTTATTTTTGAAAGAGAGACAGACAATAAATGGGGGAGGGGCAGAGAGGAAAACACAGAGTTCGAAGCAGGCTCCAGGTTCTGACTGTCAATACAGAGCCCGATGCAGGTCTGAAACCCAGGAACCTTGAAATCATGACCCAAGCCAAAGTCAGATGCTCACCCGACTGAGCCACCAGGCACCCCTAGAATGTTTACATGTTCCCCCTGGATAAGATCCTCCAGCACCTTCACATTGAATAGAATAAAATCTGAACTTCTCATGTGGGTTTATAAAGCTCACTGTAATGTGATCCCCCCACCCCACCAACGTCTGGCCTTAGTTTCTCTCTGTCTCTTTGTCTCTCTCCCCTACTCTCCATTATCCACACTGGCCTTTTTGGCATAGTGGCACTTTTACACTGTCTTTTGCATAGAATTATTTCCTTCTCAGATGGTTATATCTTGTCCTTTTGCTTATTGCTCAGATTCCATTTCTAATGTCATCTCCCCATAGGGGTTTTCCTTTTAGCATTTATTGCGGGTTCAATTATGTCCTCCATAAGGATATGTTGAAGTCTGAACCCCAAAGCCTGTAAATATGACCTTATTTGAAAATAAAATCATTAAGTGAGGATGAAGTCATACTGGATTCCGGTGGGCTTTAATCCATTGATGGGATCCATATATGAAATGGGAAAGTAGACACAGACACGCAAAGCTAAGGCAGAGATTGGAATGATGCATCTGCCAGGCAGAGAAGGCCCGGGGTTGCCAGCGACTGGCAGAAGATATGAGAGGCTGGGAAGGATTCTCCCCTAGAATCTGCAGACGCAGCAGGGCCCTGCCAGCATATTGTCCTTGGACGTCTAGCCTCCAGAACTCTGAAAGGGTCAATGTCTGCTGTTTTACACAACTCAGATTGTGATCATTTGTAAGGCAATCCTGGAAAGTAATACAGAATTTAAGCAAAAGTTTGCCCCAACTATTCTGTAACCCTGTTTTGTTTTATCTATTGGATTTATCATTCCCTAAAATAATTATTGTTATTATATATGGAATCAATGGCTACATTTATAATATTTGTACCCATGTATTTACATTTATAATATTTATATATTCTATATAATAATATATGTTTATAAATTTATAAATTCATATTCATATTTGAATGTGTTTCAATTTATTTTTGTAAATTTATATTTTATGTGTATTTGTTATATATTCTTATGTATATACAAAAATGTGTTTATATACACATATCACATATATAATACATGGATATTTGAAAAACAAAATTTGTCTGGTTCACCCAACACCTAGAAGATTGCCTGTGTGTAACAGGGCTACACAAATATCTACTGAATTAATACATGAAGTTTTCGTTCAATAGTAGAACTATGGTGTGGCCGGTTAGTTCCGTTGGTTAGAGCGTGGCGCTAATGGTAGAACTATGCTCAGATCATATCTGAACAAAGCCTCTATCATAAATACTGCAACCTCCTCCCTCACTGAAGGCCAGGTTACCTCAAATGCAAAAAACTGTTTCAATACGTCATTGGATAAATCGAATTCTGTGAGCATAGAACTCAAATCCTGTTCCATTTATTCAAACTCCCAGAGAGGTGAAGAAGATCATAAAAATGTGATTTTTGTATTAGTTAAGGGACACCTATGTTTCAGTGTGATTCTTACAGCAAACTTCTGGATTTGATATTGCAATAATAAGTAGATATACCAAAAAGCACTGAGAAGGCAAATTAAAGCAAATATATCAGGTGAAAAGACCCAATTAATTCACTTTTACCTGTTCCTATTGCTTAAGAACTGAAACAGGAGATCTCCATTCAGTTAGGACCTTTCCTATGGCTTGGGAAAAATAACTTCTTTTTCAAACCTGAGTTTATGTTTGGCTAAAATGAATATATCAGTTTACACTCTAATTATCCTCTGATCTGCTTAATTAAGTTAGTACTAATGTTACTTTCTGTTTCTTAAGTATAAACTTTTGCATATACGTTGAGTACCACAGGTGACTCTTAACCAAGGAAAATCAAGTTTGTTCCAGAGGGCAAAGCTCAGGCTTCAAGACTCAAAACTATCTGATTTCTATCACAACACACTACAAGATCCAGGTAAATAACTGATTTTCTGAACATGATGTATCATTGTTTTTCCTGTCACTTGTCACTTTTAAAAAATTATCATAAAAGCGCAGAGATTAATAACAACAATTTAGAAAATACCAAAAAAAAATGCCAAAAAGATAAATCAGTCATAGTCTCACTAGAATCAAACAAAATTGTTAACATGTTACTTTATCTTGTTCCAGTTAGTTCTGCATGTACATATTAATAAAAAAAAATACATGCACAGAAGTATGGATATGTTTCTCACAAAATTAAGAACACATAGTATACAGTATACAGTCTTTGCATCCTGCTTTCTTTGGGGGCTATATAAATATTCATTTCTTTTATTTACAGTCTATGTGAATTTTGTGTATAAATATGACTTTAAAGGATTTCCCTAAATTTCACCACATCAATACACTATAAATTAATAAGAGACCTTTTGCTAAAAATCAAATCTGTTGCTAATTAATAAATGATGTTTTAGTAAATATTGTGGTCCATAAATCTTTGCGTACATCACTGATTATTTTCTTGAGGGAAATTAATGTAGATGGAATTTTAGGCTCAATTTTGTGTCCCCCTCAAAATCTGTACAGTGAAGTCCTGACTCCCAGGACATCACAAGGTGACCTTCTTTTAAAATAGGGTCCTTAAATATGTAATTACTTAAAATGAGGTCTTTCTGAAGAAGGGTGAGCCTTTAAGTCCTTTAACCCAGTATGATGGTGTCCTTATAAAAGGGTGAAGTTTGGACATGCGTACAGGGAAGGTGATATGAAGACACAGGGAGAAGGTTCCATCTACAGCCCAGGAGACACCTGGACTAGATCCTTCCCTCAAGCCCTACAGAAGGAACCTGGGTTTGCTGTCATCTGGAGCCTGAACTTCTAGCCGCCAGCACGTGAGATGTTAAGTTTCTGTCATTAAGTCCCCCACTGCGCGGTCCTTTGTCATGGCAGACCTAGTTTACTAATACAAGAATAGTTGAAATAGACCTTCTTATTCAAAACGAAAGATAGACACGTGGCAGTCATTGTTCCATGTCACCAGTTTCTTAATTTGGCTCTCCTGAGGTATGATTTTTTTGTCCATCTTTTCTGTGGTCTTGTCTCTGAATTCTAAACTCTTCACTCTGGAACATTCTTCCTTTTCCATAAGACTTGGCCCATGTTTGCAGCTCATTAACATCGTCAGCCTGCTTTTGGCAGAAGCATAAGGGTCCACTTGTTATAGCTATCACTTTCATCCAAGTTTGCAATGCTTCTGCTAGTACAATCAGAGTAAATATTTTATAGGTGTTGTATAAATCTTATTAGGGTTTATTCCCTGAGACAAAATCCACACCTACAAATCTCTGGCTTGGGCTAAGAGTCTGTTTTCTGGGAGACGAACAGCCTCGGGTTTGTTAAGCACCTTTTGATCTAGCTGAGAAGACTTAGCATATCCCCAAATCCTTTTGAAGTTTTAACAAACAGACTTACATTCAGACTCGCATTTGTTCTTTATTCTGATGTTATTTCTTACTCTAAGCACCTTTTGCCATCTGGAGAGCTGAAAATAAGAAATGGGTTTATTTTCAAATCCAGCAGGTCTGACTTCTTTATATTTCTTCAAAATTGTGTTTAAAAATAGACAGATTATTTTAGCTAATCTGTTTCTATTGATAGCTGATTATATGTTATTACAAGAAATTAGGTATTTTCAAACTTCTGCTGAGAAATCTCTGCAAACTCTCCAGTTGATTAGGCATATTTTTTATTCTGTGTTGTTACAGACATTTATTGTATTGTCAACATTTCTGCCATTACACATAATACAAATTTCTTTTTCTTCAGCATTCAATAACAATTTTCTCACTGTCTTTAAGGATTACTAAAGTCACCGTGACGTTTCTAGTTTTTATACCTCGTTTAGTCCCAAAGAGAGTGTTTCAGTTTTATGTTTTGACAGCTCTCCAATTCCAGACATTAATTTAGGGATCAGGTAGGGTTTGATCAGGAAAACAGAGCTAGAATGGCATAGAGTAAAGGATTTATTGCAGGAATTACACCTTATTCTTTGATAGGAGCTGGTGTAGAAGACTGCTCACTCTGACTCTAGTGGTGTGAATAAAATTCCTACAGGTCAGGAAGATGAAAAGTCAGGAAGAAAAACCAAAATTAAATTGGGAGAGAGGGAGAAGTTGGAACCTTGAGGGACAAGTTTAGAATCCATGGGGATAAACTGCAAACCATACCTCACTCCTTATGACCTTGGTGACACTACTGACTTGGAATGGAACTAGTGTCCTTTGCCACAGAGCTATACATACCCACACACCTAATTTACAATTCACGGAAGCAAAAAACGTAAGATGCAGGGGAAGCTGGAGGAGCTGGAGGTCTGCAAGCCCAGCTGCATCCCCATCATCACAGGGTAAGTCAGCAGACAGAGGTGCCAACCATGAGATGCCAGGGCAGCGGGCACCCTACACCCTTAGAGTGTCATGGCTGCTGTGTCACTTGCACCTTCCAGTAAAAACTACTTAAATGGAAAGCGGTTGGTTCTGTTCCTATAACTGAAGGTGGTAAGAAGTTACACATTGATTTAAATCTGATTTCTGTAATCATGATTCACACAATGCACTTTTTGTTACAGGACCCAACTCTAAGAGGAAGTAGAATCTCTTGATGGAATGGTTTTCTCTCCATTAATAAAATAATGAAGGGCTTTTTAAAATGGATTTTCAACTTCTGCTTTGGCCGCAGGAAGCTCAGATTGAAAATGTGATGGTCAGTTTTTGTAATTATCTTTGGTCAGTGTTTTCTGGTTTAATAACTGCTTCCCTTTCATTATTGCTTTTTTAAAATTTTGATCATTATTTTAATTATTTAATACTTAATTTCATAAGCCATCTCAAATAACTTCTGGAAGCAGGTTGAGTGTAAATACAATGTGTTCTTGTGGCAGTTATACAGCTGCTGGCAAGGCTGTTTATATCTCTCAGGTGATTCTTTTCTGTGTTCTGGTCTCTGTTTCTCTCTCCTTCTCTTGCCCCTTTTCCTTTCTATCTTGAGTGCAAATCTTAGTTCTTAGACTTGAGAAAGAGATCTTGGATTAAGTTCAAGTGTGGTTATATGATATTTCAAAGGAGCAAAGTCTAAACACATTTCACTTACAGTTTTCATACAATGAGGAGGATCCTAGAAAGCCCTCAGAAGCATGGCCCTGCCAACGAACACCATAAGGCAGAGGCATCCCGTGTGCCAAAGAGACTTCAGCTTTTCCTTATCTTATTGAAGCGTAAGTTAATCACATTATGCAAAACCAGGAAGAAAAGAACATGATGAATTTTAGATTCTCACTGAGAATTAATAGTCTGATACTTCCCATAAACTCAGGGCCATCTCTTGAGTTCTTAATAGTGCAGTACATGACAAGATAAATTGCTACTGACTTTAAGTAAATTACAGAGTTTTACCAACCTTAGGAACAAAGCTGAAACATGTGACATTTTCAAAGTGTTCACAAAGCAACATGAAAGAATTTCCAATTAAAGCTGAAAAAAATGGCAACCATTAACCTACACACAGGTCTTGCTTTATATTCTTTTTAAACCATCTCCTTGCCTAGAATATTTATGTACAGATCACAGACATGGGGGCTGAGGATCCATACAAACATCTATACAAACACACACTCCCTCTTTTTTGTAATTGGGAGGCAGTTCTGCTCACAGGTGTTTAGCTTTATCTGGCCAAAAAGCAATAATGTAAAGATGGCCAGGAAGAACCACACACTACTATCTTTTTTTTTTAAAGAATTTCCCTATCCTTCTTAGTTATTGCTCCTTTAGATACCAAATTATCTCCCGCAGTAACTTATGTTACTATGTCCAAAGTTACATACTCCAAAGTAGATATTAGATAAATATTCATTAAAGTAATTAATGATGTTGAATAAAAATTGTCTTTAAATGGGGAGAACTTGTATTTCTGTGTGTATGTGTGTGTGTGAACATGCATGCTGTGTGTATGTGTGTGTGTGTGTGTGTGAGAGAGAGAGAGAGAGAGAGAGAGAGAGAGAGAGAGAAATAGTGAAAATTTGGTAAGGTTATCTACTCCA